>NW_006768907.1:27260-30025 GCF_000204055.1 Melampsora larici-populina 98AG31
CAACTCCATAGTTGCATGTGCCACATCATCAACCTGGTGATGTGATGATCTTATTTTTGCACTCTTGAAACATGGACAATGAAGCCAAGGATGGCTCAGGCTGCCAAATTTTACATGGAATAGCACATATTACCCAACTTTCCTTTGACCGGATTTTTTCCGTCTTGAATCTGATAATGATTGGTCTCTGCTCCACCTCTCAGAATATGTTCTTCAGTGTCTTTAGAAAACCTTGCAATTTGGATCAAGTAACTCATAGACTCATACATCATGATTCCAAAAAATACTACTCAACATTTTGCATATTGGCTTGACCCTTGCATTCCCACCATTGCAGGACGTGATCGTCACAGCCATCTGAAACACGTTACCAGAAGCATCAATGATGATTGGCCAGATTTTAGTGTGACAATATAAGACGGTTGACACTTTGATTGCTTCATTTCTTGAAACATTGAATTCAGGCACCCAAGGAGCTCTGGCATAAACCGTCTGATCTTTTGACTTTCCCTCATTAAGACTTCTTCTTCACGTAAATCCAATCCACTTTACCCAAATTCAACAATTTGCAAGACATCAACTATCCATTACCTTAGCCAGCTCCTGATATTTTACCTCAATTAAAACATGTCTTTGTCTAACAATCTGTGTCAGCCTGCCTCGCAATCCAAACATGACAATGTTGCAGAGACCCTCAAGAGTCCACAATCATGCATAGGTAATGACACTTGTCTAATATTAACATTGTCATTTAAATACTGACTTCTGATTTCCTTCGTATAGAAACAGACTTCTTCATCGGTAATCATATTGGTCAAATATCAAAATAAATGTTTGGACAATGACTTATGATTTTCTGTCTCTTTCGCATCCGAATTCTGATTTGTCTGGGTCATAGTTGTGTTACGCGCTGACAACAGCTTGATGGCAGTGATCCATACCAATAGCCCTAAGACAAAGACTGTTGAAGCATTTGCAACATTCAATACCCAACATTGTCCGATTGGGTTGCTTGGACTTCTGATCATCAATTCAGGAGGATGCGAATACGTATCTTTGACACCTTTCGCTTTTGATCAGTTAAATTCCTCTTGCTTGATAAGCTTGGTGACCATCTTCTTGCACAGGACCACACTGGTATATTTTGCAGCTGTCCCCAAATTCAAAAGACCCCGCAATTCCGACCCAGTAACTCATACATCACGATTCCGAACTAAACCACTCAATATTTTGCCCAACGCTTCAACCCCCCGAGCTTCCCATCACCGCAGGACGTGAACAATCCTCACAGCCATCTATTGTAACGTGTTCCCAGAATACTGGATGCTGATTGGCCAGATTCCAGTGTGATGATAATTATCATCGCGTGGTTGATAATTGTTGATTTTATGAGACGGTTAACGCTTTGATCGCTGACATCTATGTGGCATTCAGGCACCCACATAGTTCTTATATAAAGCAACGAATCTTTGAAGTTCCTTCATAGGTCAGACTTCTTCCTCGATCAATCCACTTCCATCACAATTTTCAAAAACAAACATCCATTGTTTAACCCACTCTCCAATCACTTCAATAACTCTCAACGTAAAAATGGCACCATCAAACTTCATCGCCCAGTCTACTAAAGAATCTAACAGTATCAATGTTACAGAGCATATCAAATCTTCACAAGAATATACAGGTAATCACAATCTCCGAAAATGAACATTAACAATCATACTGACTATGTATTTTCCCTCATCGTACAACCACCTCTCCCAAAATTCCCTAATACTTTTTTCAAAATATGTATAGACAAAAGCTCTCTTCATCCGGTTCGATTTTCGAAATTAGATGATCAACGTAATACGTCGAAGATTTCAAGATCACCAGACGATCACATAACAGAAAAGCTTTTGGCATTAAAAATACAACGGCCTGCTCACTCTTTACAAAAACCGACCAGGCAAAGAAAAGTTACTGTCAGCCCTTACCATCGCAAGTCGCCAATCACGCCCCCTCGTACCCCAGAGATATCTAGGAAGTCGTTCAGGATGCCCAGAAATCCTACCGTGAAACTTGAAAAGAAGGAGAGTATCAATGGGAAAGCTACCCAACACAGTATCTTCCGCATAAACGAGTAAGTCACCTACGAAAGATGATCAAGTTGTTATCAAATTTCCAAAAGTTGGATTTCATCACTGATTAACTCTGTGCTTTCCATCTTTTTGCCTCTAGGTGAATCTCTCGAGATGGAGAGATAAAGACTTGATATCTTCCTTTTGATATAAACCTTTTTGTAATCCTGTAGTGTGTCGTCATATTTGTATCAGTAAAATTTGTACCAAGAGTGTTTTTTGAAGTGCAGTAAAAGCTGGCATATTTTGCTTTTTTGTGTTGGAAAGGACTTGATTAATTTTTGTTCAGCTCATGGATATCATATAATCCCAACAAAGAATTCAGTATTGAAATAATGCGAGCACTTTCAGCAATGAAAACAAAATCTTTCCATTACATCCATGATCCAAGTTCTGTGCGCTCACATGAATGACTTTTCACAAAAAAGAAAAAGTGTCACGATGCATAAACTGATTGAATCAGTATAGACAAAAAGACTATTCAAGAATTCACTTGTTCATGGGAACTACATTGCCTCGAGTTCAACTCAAGAATATGAAATCTTCAATCAGAATGTATACCAATGCGATGGACAAAAAACACTTTTAGGGAGCAACAACTCACGCCTTTGCTACACCAACAATTTTGAGCCAGTATATCCTATTGTG
>NW_006768907.1:30165-31732 GCF_000204055.1 Melampsora larici-populina 98AG31
AATCAAAGTACTCAATATTCTTCCCGAAGGCTTGAACCCTCGTGATTCTATTGTTGCACGACGTGATCGATTTGATGGCCAGATTACAAGTCACGGTGGTGACCATCTAGAGGTCCACTCGCAAGGTGTACCGTTCCAGTCCGTTCCTAAGGCTAATGTATATTGGCTCCCCGTAATCTGCTTAACCTTCTGATCTCAACTAATTCTTGCGTGTCTTGGTCATTTCATTCGATCACCCTCCTGGATTCCACGTCAAATACGCAGCAGTAAATCAACGTATATGACTTGTACGGTGAATACCACTGCGTTTTTCAATCAATACTGCATACATAATCTGTTTGAGGTAAGCTGGAACATCTCGGCATATGTAAGATCATCTTCCACATCTTGGTTTCTATATTTAGGCATTTGTTCAATCAATTGCGTATGGTCATTGTGTTAGAAAATGAGGATCACAAGCTCGACGCTGTAGATCTACGACAGGAACCTTTTAAAAGGTTTAACAAGAACTTATCAGTTCGTGTTGACAAGACACACTGAGGCAATGAAAAGACACGAGTTCTAAACTCGGACAGACCTTTTAAAAGGTTTAACAAGAACTTATCAGTTCGTGTTGACAAGACACACTGAGGCAATGAAAAGACACGAGTTCTAAACTCGGACAGACCTGAAAGACAAGGAGGATTATAGATAAGAAGTTTAGAATCTTTTTCCTTAATCAGCAAAAGAGAAAAAGAAAATAAGCCCCATACAACACACCTTTTAAAAGGTTTAACAAGAACTTATCAGTTCGTGTTGACAAGACACACTGAGGCAATGAAAAGACACGAGTTCTAAACTCGGACAGACCTGAAAGACAAGGAGGATTATAGATAAGAACTAGTAGAGTGAAGATGTATGAGGTAGAAGAGAAACGTGAGTTTTTAGTAAGATAGTAAAGAAGAGAAAAAGAAATTGGCAATAACTCACGTTTAGAATCTTTTTCCTTAATGAGGGAAAAAGATCTAAATGTGAGGAGAGGCTTGGTTATAAGTAAAAACAACAAATGGCAATTTTGAGAATCAGAAACACTACGTCCACATTCTAAATAAACTACCAGTCCCAATCCGGTAATTTCTTCTAATGTTTCCATAACGTGATTAGTTCACCAATCCCAATGCGGTCAATCCTTCTACACAACAACTCAACCTCTTGACCACGTATTCTAAATTGACTTGTTTGATTCTAATTTGTTCACAGTGCATTTCTTACCATCCTCACTACACTAGCTTAAGTTAACCTGAATACTACTCCCTGACCTTCATTGGTTTTGACCAATCCACAATTTACTCCAACACACCCCCTCAAGACCAATGAGGTCACTTGATTCCCAATTTGCTCCTAAGTTTGGTGAACTGCTGCTTGCCAAGAGCTACTGTGAGTAAGTCAGCAACCATCTCTTCAGTTGGACAGTGTTTAAGAGAAATGTCACCCCAGCTGACAGCTTTGTGAATCCAATGAAAGTTAATCTCATTATTCCAGGTTCACATGTGAAACATTGATCTGTTGATACGGCAAATGGTACCAA
>NW_006768907.1:34233-35466 GCF_000204055.1 Melampsora larici-populina 98AG31
CGTGAGTTTTTAGTAAGATAGTAAAGAAGAGAAAAAGAATTGGGCAATAACTCACGTTTAGAATCTTTTTCCTTAATGAGGGAAAAAGATCTAAATGTGAGGAGAGGCTTGGTTATAAGTAAAAACAACAAATGGCAATTTTGAGAATCAGAAACACTACGTCCACATTCTAAATAAACTACCAGTCCCAATCCGGTAATTTCTTCTAATGTTTCCATAACGTGATTAGTTCACCAATCCCAATGCGGTCAATCCTTCTACACAACAACTCAACCTCTTGACCACGTATTCTAAATTGACTTGTTTGATTCTAATTTGTTCACAGTGCATTTCTTACCATCCTCACTACACTAGCTTAAGTTAACCTGAATACTACTCCCTGACCTTCATTGGTTTTGACCAATCCACAATTTACTCCAACACATTGACGTGAAGTTGAGACTTACCACCAATCACTAGACCAGCTATCAACATTGAACGATCAATGAAAGGACAACTCAATATAATGATTTTGACTTGCGCTCATTTCATGGTACCATGGTGGTACTTTATTACCCCTACCTATGCCATGAACCTGTTTTACTCGGGAGGATCAGAAGCTGTGCAGGATGGTAAGTCTACTTTCTCAAAATTCAAATTCTGACATCCATGCAAAGATGTGGTCCCTCACCTTAATGGCGACATTCTTTCCATACACACATCTCGCAATGAAGCTTGGCGTGTGGCTCCTGGCTTAACTGAAACAAGCTCAAAAGACAAACTTGTACATGATCTAGAGAGGACCCTGGAGGGCTGGCACCAATCTCCTTCTCTTCCTGCTGGTATGCCATAATTCTAGATAGACAACACACATAAATCAAAAGAGAACAAAACTGATAATCCCTGAACCCATGCACAGCTGAAGTAGATTCACCAAAACTGATTAAGAGTATGTTAAAGTCAGAAATGGAGACATGGCCTAGATACATTCATGATATATTGAAAACTAAAACATCATACAAGATAATACCTTTCTGGTCATTTCTTGTTGTAATTTCTGAATTTATGTCAACACCAATTCTACAAAAAACTTTTTTTGAATTTTCAAAAGAGAATGAAAGGTTACTAAAAGATCAAGTGTGGGAAGATTATGAGAATAAAAAAATGTTAAAATATGTTTTGAACAAATATGAGATCAAAATCAAAGAGCATGTTAACTTACTTAAACAAAAAGAGTATGTCAAGATAAGAATA
>NW_006768907.1:48765-50113 GCF_000204055.1 Melampsora larici-populina 98AG31
AGGTAGCCGTTCTGATTAAATGCTCGGTATTCACCGCGCTGTTCCATGGTACGGATGCTGTCAATGGCGGAGACGAGGTTCGGGGCTTCTGTGCCTTTGCAGGTTCCATAGAATGGCTCCCTGATGGAGGTCTGCTGGATGATTGCAATCTTTTGAAATTGAAGCGCAAATTCTGTACGCGCCGGTTTTGTCGGAAGTTGGCATTGGCTTGCGCGACAGCTTCTGACAGATTATCCGATGGAGTTGTGAAATTTTAGAGCATATACCGTGAGCAGGATCATAGGACGGTGAGACACCATGAGAAAAATTGATAGTGGAATGATAGTCTTACCTGGACTCATACTAGGGTTGGTTGCCTCAAGCTCTTCCCTCATTGAGGACCTTGGTACCCAACCATGCTTTGGAGCTAAAGAAGACCTCGTAGCTTCCACTAGCTTTGGATTAGGAATAAATGATTCTGTTGCAAGAGCAGAATTGCATAATAAGAAAGCGATTGAAGAGAAACTTAGAAGTTGAGATTTTGGAAAGTGTGAGGATCGATTGCCGCTTTCTTTTCCCATCACGTTGAAGAGTTCTTGAAAGGCTTGAATGAATTGCTAAAGAAAATGATCAACTAGTATCGCGCTATGGACAAGTTTGGTACCGTAGGATCAAAGTTGAAATTGAACTATGATATGAGGGAAAATGTGTAAGTTTGCGCTGAGAAAGATAAGCGTCATGGTGGGCTAAAATTTTGGGACTTTATAGGATCAATTTGAAAGAAACCTTCTGCGTCAATAAACTAATGAAACGTATTAGATAAATTATTGCTTCATCCTCTGAAGTAGCTTACAACAATCGAGACAAGATGTGTCTGCGCCGAAGTCGAGGTGAAGCCAGACCCAGCAGATACACCATGAAGCCTACGGTTCTCAAGTTGTAAATCAAGCCTGCGTACCAGCAGCGGTTCGGCGTGATTGTAGAATCATTCTCATGTAAAAATATTTGAGAAAATGGCCGCAGTTGACAAAAGATCCGACTCTATTTCATCAGAGCATGGTGAGATGTAGTCCTTGAACTTCTGAGATTTGGTATGGAGGTGATTTGGACGCGGACAAAATTTGACACTTGGTCTCAACATGTGATCAAACATACGAACTTTGTTCCATTTACATATGCACTACGGGCGTAGGGGTGGCACATGAGTCTTGTGGTGGTGAGCTTGACTGCAAGGTCACTGGCACAACTATGCGTTGGCACTGCGTGTTGGAGCATGTACCAAAGTTGTAATTGCGTTGGTTGACTGGTTCTATTTAGAAAACTTCAAAGCATAACACGTGAAAATGTTCCCAATACTGAAAGATTATAA
>NW_006768907.1:50213-51697 GCF_000204055.1 Melampsora larici-populina 98AG31
TGAAATGAAGGACCCCAAGGATCGCCCCAGACGGCAGTCACATGATTAAGCGCCATGTAGACCCTAGACCATAAGATTCAAACCTCAAAATCAATTCATGCAAGTTTTGTGCAAGTTCTGTGCAAGATATGAATAGAACTTGCACGGATCTTGCACAAAACTTGCAAGAGTCGGTCTCGCACGGTTTTTGCACGGTTTGGAACACAATAACTCGGGTTGTCAAAAAAATTACTGTGCAAGATTAGTGCAAAAAATCTTGCACGGATCTTGCACGGATCTTGCACGTCGGTCTTGCACATTTCTTGCACAGGTTTGAACACCCTAAATTCATATGAACAAAGAAAGACAAGAAAAGAGTCATGCTGTTAGAACTTGAGAGTAGGTAAGCCTTGGTTTCTCCATATTACTGATGATCGGTGCTTCATTAGTAGGCCAGACATGATGATATTGGTTTGGAGATAAAAAGTCAAATTCAGGATATTTCAGACCGAGAGGTCGTGATGATCGAGTCATTTGATCTCCATCGTTAGAGGTTCCGATAGGCTGGTGATTATTAATCTTAGGGTGAAATCTTGGATCCTTGTCAATATCAGAGAACCCAGTCTCGCTTTCCTCAGGCAAATTCGGGTTCTTCCAAGATGTAGCAGTATGTTCATAGGGATTCGGTACTTCAGGTTTATGGGGTGAAGTGAAATAGAAATCATGAGGTGCAGGCACCTTGAAACCGTTGTGGTTGACGATGTCATCAATATGAGGCAAATCATCTACCTTAAAACCTTCCTGGTGACGATACTTATCAATTTCACCGCCAAGATCTTCCCATTCTTTGCTGTGATCTAAAACTTGTTCAGAATCAGCGTGATGCCCATAGTGTGGTACATCGTGCGATTGTTGGGATTGCGGGTAAAAATATCCTAGATACCCACATTGAAGAAGATTGAGATCAGTGCTCAAATAGTGATAATGATTCAAGTCTTATTGCTTACCTGTGCCATCCTTGCGTGCTACCTGATAACTTGGAGCTGGTTCGTATGAGTATGGATGAGCGTACTGTGCGTGTGCGACGTCCGGCAGGATATAATGGTTCAAACCATCGGACCCTACGTGCTGCGCTGAGTATGGTGGCTGATTGAGACCCGCATCATGAAAGTTGTGCAGATTTTGATAATGCCCTTGAGATGCAAATTGATTATGATTATCAACTGCCAGTGTCTGCCACGAAGGATGGTTACCCATATGATCCAAGTTACCAGATTGAATCTCGTTGGTCCAGTGTGGTGGTGTATATGTCGAGATAGTTGGAGCGATAGATGGATTAGCTTGAATCTTGTTGGTCCAGTGTGGTGGTGTATACGTTGAGATAGTTGGAGCGGTAGACGGATTAGCTTGAATCTCGTTGGTCCAGTGTGGTGGTGTATATGTCGAGATAGTTGGAGCCGTAGACGGATTAGCTTGAAACTCCTTGCTCCACGGTGGTGGTGTAT
>NW_006768907.1:51797-66674 GCF_000204055.1 Melampsora larici-populina 98AG31
TCCGCCAAAGGTTTTTTACTTATCTCCGCTTCTGCTTCGTAAAACATCTCATTGATTTCACGGTTAGTAGCAAACCGGCCTTTTGCGGTGATCCCATTTAACCGTTGTTGTACTATATCCCTGTGTTGCTGAGTCCAGGTTAATAATGATGGAGCCCCCGGCCGTTCAGAAGCGGATGGTATTTCGTTAGATGTCACCGAGTCAGCGTCTGTGGGAAGTGGTTGATCTTTGACACTCTTCGTGGGTGCTCTGTAAGAGTTATCCAAGGGGACTGTGAAGGTTTTGAAAAACAAATGACTATCAACATGGGAATGGAAAACAGTGCAGCAAATAACATAGAGAACCACTGACCCCATTTGGTCTTGGGTGGTCCTTTAACCTTATCGCTTGAGAAGGTTTTCACCGCTTTTTCAGAAGTTTTTTCAGATTGTGAGAGCTCCATGACAGGCTCAGTGGCGATTTTGGATGCTACCTCCACATCAGAAGCAATTGTTGGTAGTGAAACGACAGATTGAAACGATTGACATAATAAGAAAGCGATCAAACAAAAGCTTCGAAGTTGAGATGCGCGAAAGCACGGCGTTCGAATGTGATTTCCTTTGTCCATGACGGTAAAGAGACCTCGTATAAATGCTGGTAGGAAATGATGGAAAAGATGATTAGATAGCTTCTAAGAATAAATCGAAAAACGCGAAGCTAGCTACCAAGTTCCTGAATGGTACTCACAATGTAATTATTAGACTGAAGAAAAAAAATGACGTTCGAGCGGATGGACAACCCTTTCCAAAGACAAAGAGTTCCCACTTTTATGGTCAGATTTAAATCCTTAAAGACTCTGAATCTTGCTACTTCCCGCAAGGAATTGAAACATGTCAGTGTAGGTTCGCAATGCATTGAGGTCGCTTCTGAAAGATGTTCGAGACCGGGAAGACCTACACCAAAGCCGAGACAGATCAAGACCCATCACTACCTGGCACGCGTACACTTCTCTTGACCAGAAAGCCTCACCAGTGGGGAGAGACTTGAACAGTTTAATCGCTGATATCCCTTCCACACAACTGGATTATCCCTTTGTTCATGTGCTCTCCCCAAGGTTAGGTCAAACTCACAGTTTCGATCTCTAGCATATGTAAGTTGAGGTGACAAGTCTCACAAGATATTTGTTAGAGAATTAGTGCCGAGCAAGGCAATCTGTGAGGTCTCCACTTGGAAGCAAGCTGTCAGAGAGCCACGCGGGCCATCCGGACCGGTGACCATTCGGCATCCGGGTGGACCTTGAACACTCAGATCATTGCCGGGAGTGAGGACGATGAGTTTAACAGGTCTTGTTGTGAGAGCACTAGCCTTCTAGGGCTCAGCCTCAAATACGGAGCTCTTCAATCATAAGTCTCAGCGTCCGCGGATAATTATTTGACCTCATTGTCTCTTCCACTCTATTACTCATTGGGGTCTCTTTGTGGAAAGTGAATTTGGTTATTCAATTACTTTGTTTCTCTTATTCATTTCAGGATAAGTGAACAGTATGCTTTAATACTTAATGTGTACATGTAATCGGTTTGTCCTAAGCAAACCTCAAGTATCCTTCAACGAATACTCTTGGCTTCTTGGGGGGGGGGGCCCACCTAGGATGGGTGGGGGGAGATAGGACCACCTAGAGCCGTAGATGAGAGAGCGCTTCCCCGTGACTCAGGGCGACGTCCTGAGCCTGCGAACTCCCATCTACGGCGTCATGGGTCACAACAACCTCCCATTCGAGGGGTGAGGAACTTGATCGCGAGTGGGAAACTCTGTACCACTTAGGCCCCGTTTGGGAGCGGTTATTTTACCGCGGTATTTTCGTAATTGCATCAATACCACAGTGGTATGATCTTACCACGTTTGGTACCTTATTTTGCTGCAGTATTGTACCACAGTATTTAGACAATAATCTGACAATACTGTGGTATTGCGATAATTGACAAAAAGCTGTTTATGAAAAATAAATCCGCACGGTGAAAGGGGACTTCGTCAAATTTGATCTCTTCCCCTTCCCTTTGTAATTCATCGGCTCCTTCCATCCGTTCGATTACAAAACTCACTATCAACCCATCTTCAACACCTTCACACTTCAAGATGAAGACAACCACGAGTTCAATATTAGTTTGTCAATCGACCTCATCGCACTGTACCTTTATCACTTCTTCCTTCAATCCACCGTTCCCTCAATCAATCTCGTCGCTTCTCAAATTCTGTCACTCGCTTTGATAACCTTGTTTCTCCTTCAATCAATCTCATGAATATCAAAGGATATGTATCTTTTCAAATTCGCTAACAATATGAAAAAGATGATCAAGATGATTCCTTGACGAGAGAAAAGTTCCAGTTGATTGGTGATGAGGTTCACAACTTTTGATGAGTTACGATGACCGAGCAAGTGAATTAATGATGAAAGATTGTTAAGTCTGTTTGAGTGTGGATCGAGAACAAACGATGTCAGAGGTTTTGTGGGTATACATACATACATACCACAGTCAGGAGAAAATCAGCGCGAGTGGTGTTGAATTGCCAAACGATTATGACCAAAAACAGAGATTATAACTGTACCACACTACAAGTGCGGGTTTTCATCTCTACTGCATTATTGGGGCCAAAAATGCAGTACACTTTTGCAGTACATTACACTTTGTCACCGCTCCCAAACGGGGCCTTAGAGTTTGAACGGTACGGGAAGTACATGTAGATCTTTTTAATGCAAGTGTGTGTTAGAGATCTACGATTCAATAGGGTGCGTTGGCACGATATTCTTGTCTCCTGAAGGATACGTATCGTACTAGCGAGTTCTGCACTACTATATTCTCTGAGGTAAAGTTTATACGCTTTTGACTTCCATCTCCCAACTTTTACAATCTCTTCAATAGGACACTTCAGATTCCATCTTAATGATGCACCACCAACTCTAAATGAGTGACCGGTTAACTTCGTTCTCATTCTTTTTGACCATACATCCTCGAAGATTCGATGACAACGCGCTTTTGTCAAGGTGATGCGCCGATCACCACAAGGATAGGAGAAGATTGGGTTGTCGTCTGTAGCGCCCGTCTGCTCCAACAACCTCCGAACCGCCCCCACCGGATCGAGAAGAGAATGTTGATACTGACAATGGATGGTTTGAATCTTGCCTACTGCCGCTGTCTTAGCATTTCTAATCCTAATTTCTAAGAACTCGCTTTTTTGATCCCAAATTAAGTCCTTCACCTTGACTTGATCCATATTTGCAGAAGACTTCAATAACTCTCCCATTCGGGCCATACCCCAAAACGCTACCAGTGCCACTGTGTAAGCGACCTGGTTTTCCAACTTCCCGTCTGACAGAGTCTCTAACAGGCCGAATAAGTGACTGATTAAAACTGGGTTTTTCTTCTCCTTCGGTTCTTCTCAAAGCTCTAATTTCGCGGCCGCCTTCAGAATAGCTTCGATTCTGGGTGTAGCTTGATGGGGATAATCGAAATTATGGAACAGGTGCCAGGCCTTGATTCCGGAGAGGTATGTCCTAATCGTGGTCGATTTGATCGGAGGGTTGTTCGATGATGATTGTTCTGTTGACAGGCGCGGTCCCGCCCAAACTACAAACTCGCTTAAGACCTGGGGATCGATTGGCAACAACGACGATCGACTAATCCCTCTTTCCTCAGCGAACGCTACTAACTTCGCTACTCCGGCGTTGTAATGTTTTATTGTTGGGGCTGCCCAGCTACCACTTACAGCCGGTCCTTTAAACCTTGGACGGTTGATTTTGTTTTCTTACTTTTTGTATTTTCGTTTTTTGCTTTTGTAAATTTGAAAAATGCTTGAGAATCACTTTAAAGCACTGATTTTTTTTTGACAAATCATCCATGAGCATCTGATGGTATTTTCGTCAAAAAAATTTTTTTTTTTATAATACACAATCTGTAAAAAAAATTCGATTCATTTGTGTAAGGTTGTGTAACTTTCAGGCACATTTGCTGGGAGGCCTGTCACCTACGTGAGATCTTCAATGACGTGAACTACGTATGTAGTCCTATTGTTTGCTGTTCCCACCTTTGACCAGCTTTAACCTCACAATCACCCCTCCAAAATGTCCAACGAGGGCAAACACGAAGAAAATACTGTATCTTCTGACGAGTTTGCTGAAGAAGCTGCTTCTACCGACTTTGAATCCGAAGTCGAAGACGAATACGACTCCGATGTCATTATCGAATCTTCTCAAAAACCGTATCTATCACAATCCGCTTTTCTAAACGTCCATTCTATGTGGCCTGACATCCCCAAGGAGGTTGACAACAGGTCAGTGTTCTATTGTCCATACTCTAGTGACAGCATCTAAAAACTTACCAATGATTACTTTGTTGAAAGTTTCACTGCTGAGCATGCCAACCCTGCTCTTGAAGCCAAACCAGTCATCGGTGGTTCTCAGAGGTGAGTGTTGTAATCACTTTTGATATCCGTTGACCATTGTTTTTTGATGAATCTGACATGTATTTAAGCAGCGGATCAACATTGATACATCGAGACTTTGGCGTACCTGCTCAAGGATCCCATTCAGTGAGACCATCACAAGAATCTCAAGCACCTCAACGTAGAATGCGGGCGATTCCAGCTCGTCAAGCACATTTTGAGTTCAATCCAGCTTTACCAGATTTCGATTTCAAGCCGACTTTACCAGATTTCAAACATAGCGAGATACGTCATGATCACCAAGACCAATCTGAATCTTCAAGTTTCAAAAAAGAAAAGAAATCGAAAGAAGGAAAGAAATCAAAAGGAGAAAAGAAATCGAAAAAAGAAAAGAAGAAAAAAGAAAAGAAGAAAAAAGATAAGACAGCAAAACGTAAATCTCCCGAACAAAGTGGATCGGGTAAGCGTCAGAAACGCAAAGTATCTGAAGGGCCGAAGGTGAGTCTTCTGGACCTCATATTTATGTAGTGGTCAGGCTTGAAGTAACCATCTTTTTCACCGCTTGGCACAGAGTCCACTTCAACCTGAATGGCCCATGAGCCCCGCCCCAGGGCTTGGTTCATCCACTCCGCCAGACGATCTTGAGCCACGCCGAAATCTCAGGGTCAAGGCAAACTACAAATCGATGGCCGAGCCTGTTACGAGCGAAGAACTTGAAGAACTTGAAGAGTCGATAATAAGAGAAGTTCGTATTTGGGTTGGGTATGAGATCTGGCAGGAAAGAGAACAAAAAGAGAAGAGGGCGCCTTCAACATCAAAGCATGTTCAAAACGAACTGACGTATAAGAAGGTCACCAGCACACCTAAAGGTGTCAAGTATTCCCATTCATTTCTAATCGATCCTTTCAACACCAGTCCAGAAGAGTTCAAAACTTGGGGAATGATTGAGGTCAACCGATACGTCCAGGATCTGTCACTCTACCTAACCGATCCCGACCCACCCAAAGAACTGTCCTGGATTGCGACTGAACGAACACCAACACGAGCCGGACCTTTTTACAATATTGATGAGGAAGATGAATGGAGTACTTTTATTCAGATTATTCAAGATCTTGGACCAACTCACTTTGTCAATCTTCTCTTGAAGATGGCAGACCCTTCACGTATACGACAAGCCCGACAGGAGATCGAATCTCAAGAAGCTTCTATGAGAGCCTACAAGATACGAAAGATAAACAAATCAGCAAATCCATCTAGAGACGAAATTGAACTCCCAGTCCCTGGTTCAGCAAACGAGCATTCTTCACTTGTAGAAAAAATCTTGACCTATTACCGAAAAGGTGATAATTCCATCTGCTATGATCCAGACAATAGCAAAAATTATTTTCGAGTCACCAGTTCCAGGGCAAGAACATGGGCTGACATCATAGTGAGTAACTCGCTTTACATGTCATTTGATCCTGAACCAAATCAGGAAACTGATGTATTTGCTTTCCCCAGATTCAAGATCAGCGATCTGGTTGGTTCGATGTCACACTGAAAAGTCCACCAAAAACAATTGACTTTCGATTCCATCCTAATGGCATCTCACCATTGGATAGGGTCAGGATGGTGAAAGAGCAAGACTTGCTAGTACAACCAAATCCTCCACTTGTAGTTGCACCTATAGCTGCAGCTGCAGCTTGTATTCCGGCTCCGACAACCTCACAGTTAGAACCTAGTTTGATTTCAGACATGGACGAGCGTCTCTTTATGAGCTCTTACTGCGGAACATTCGAAGATTTCTTATCCTTTGCACGCATCAAGCCTAACGACATAGAAACTCGAAACAAGCTGGAGATTATGGCTTTTGATCATTGGACTGATCTCCGAGAAAACGAAGCAGAAGGATTTGGCTTAGATGCTTTAATCAAACAAGGATTCTTACCTGCAACTGCCAGAAAACTGATCTCAGGAGCTCAGAGATTTGGGATTCGAGTGAGAGAATCAATTCAACAAGGTTTCTTCCAACCCATCCAGATTTTATCGAAGTTAACCAAATTTAATCCCCTTCTTTCAAATCCTGCTCTCAGGAATCTCAGCAAAGGTGGCCAGATCTTGTGATCTCTTCTCGTGACATCCTGTACACCTCATTTAAATATTTTACTCTGTTGTTATGTACTCTCATAATCGATTATTATGTCCAATATGTATTGTACTTTGCAATATAAAGTTGTGTTTGTTTTGTACTCAATGAATTGAATTGATTCAAACGTGAATTTTTGATATTTATTTCGAGAGAAATACTAGAGAAATCTTTTCAGGCCACAGTAGACTCACAACTTGGTTTAGTACTAAGAAAAAAATTGAAGTTAAAAAACTATAGACCTTTTTTAAAACTTAGTGATAAGAAAAACAATAAAAGATGAAAAAATCATAGTTGTTTTTTAAAAGCTATTCTATGTCTGATTAGAAGTATTACATATTTGATACACAAGTTCAGATAGCTACAAGTAAACTGAGCCCTCATATAGGCTCCTAATCAACTTCGGTGTGATCACATCTTCAGTGGTCATGTAAACAATCTCTTCTTCTTCTTCAGACGTAAAATCTCCAATCAGGGCTCGAGTTCGACGCAAACGACTCTTAACCACTGAAAAAACTTTCTCGATCGGATTAAAGTCAGGGCTGTATGGGGCGAGGTATAACAATCGCACACCGAACCGTTCGCAAAGATTGTCGATTTCCCCGCCATGATGGACAGGAGCGTTATCGAGTACTAGACAGGAATTGACTTCGGGCCATGGGTTCATCATTGGTAGCTAGTGATGTGTGATGAAGGACAATATGTATGGAAATCAGTTAGTGTCCAAGATTGAGAAAAGAGAAAGATGACTTTTTGTGATGTACTTACCAGATATTCTTCAAGGTATGTTTCAAAGTCTAATCGCTTGGAAGATCCCTCTTTGACTTGAAGAGAAAGCAAACCATCTAGAGAAATAGCTGGCAGGACAGTGAATCGTTTAGAGTTGGTAGGTCTTCGGAGCCGCTCAGTCCGTTGACCCCGATTAGCTCGAGCGTACTTACGGTAGAGCCTTCGTTTGGCTATGGCACTTTCGTCTATCAAAAATCAGAGTATCATCAGTTTTATGGAATGAGAGTGAGATGGAAAAAGAAAAAACTCACCGAGGAACACAAGACAATCTGGATTTATTCCACCAACTTCGTAAAGATATTCACCTCGACGTATCGGTGATTGATTTGGATGTACCGTTCTTGCAACTTTACGAGTAAGGACCAGCCGGTCTCGAATCTCGATCGCAAGAGTCGAAATTGAAATTGGAGTTTCGGTTCGAGCTTGAAGACGCTCAGCAATCTCATCAAGGTATAAAGTCGGGTCGTCTTCGAGCATCTCTTTGATGAATGCTCGTTGCCCCGCTGAAAGAATAGTCGGAGCACCTCGGGTTTCGTAGAACTGAGGATTGGCGAGTACAGAGTTTGTGGTGAGATACAGTTGTGTCCATCTCCCCAAAGACTGACGCGAGATTTTGATATCAAGTCGGTCATTGATCGAGTTGAGATCTTCTCCTCAAAGCTTGAGGCGTACGGCGATTACTTTGATGTCGGCCGAGTACTTGACAAAAACCATCAGAAAGATGAAGGAAGAGTTCGAAGGGACGAAAGAAGGGTGAGAGTCGAAGGGTCTAGAGTCGAGGTTGATCATCCGAAGTTGATGAGGTTCCCAAGTCTAACCGAGCTGGGATCCTCAAGTTTAATGAGGTTCTCAATATTCTAACCGAATGAGATCCTCAACCTTTGGTAGTCGGATGCGGAAGTGATTGATGGTGGTAGGTCGGGATCAAATGAGGAGAAAGGGCTAGAATCGAGAAGGGTGAGAGGTTGACAGCGTCAGCTGACCCCGCGTGTGTAAAAAAGAGTTGCTGACCCCGCGGGGCACCCGACCCGCGGCATCGCCGCGAGAAGGATTGTGTGCGACCATCACCATGCTTATAAAGGAAACTCACTGTAGAAAAGAAGTGCGCTCCATAAAATATTCATTTTTCTTCGATAGTTGCAGTGTACTATGAGATAAGAGCTGTGGAACAAAAAATCAGTGCTAAAAAGTGATTTCGAAGCATTTTTGTAAAAGCAAATACAAAAACACAACAGGACAAAAACAAAATCAACCGTCCAAGCTTTCTAGGAACGGCTGTAACATGTAAGTCTTCACTGTATCGTCTGAAGTAGAATCAACACCGTCTAAGCCTTTCTTGAATTCCATAGGAGCGATTTTGGAGGGGTGGCCGACAACAATTCCAATCAATTAATGGGATGTCAACTCATCAGAAGAGGGGAAGAGTCAACCTTTCAATCATGAAATCTCAAATTTTTTTTTGCCGGAACGCCACTCAAAGGAATGAACAAGTCAAATTCAGCGCCACATTTCACAAAGCCTCACAACGGTAGGAAAAAGACGGAAGCTTGTAAGTAAACAAATTTGGGGAGCTACGCTTCATAGGCATTGCTTCACAACTAGACGTAGGTCATGTGGTACATCTATAACAATCTGGTCATCTAAGCTTCTACTATCTTTGCCCCTAGACAACAAATCAGCTAAATTTTTTCCCGTTTCTACTCTTTCAGCTACAATATCACAGTGGAGCTCAACCATGAGCTTTTGCACAGCTTTCCACTCTTTGTTTACCGCCATATCGCCGGACTTACGTTTGTCGACTGCGGATTGTGACGTGGTATTGTCGGTGAGTACAATAAAGGTCTTGCCTCCTACGTTATGAATCTCTTTCAACACCAAGAGTCCTAACCGTATGGCGACGGTCTCTGCCCAGGCGATATTTCTCTTTCCTCGGGACGTTGTAATTTCATTCCAGCCTTTCACCAATTTGAATTCAGCCCACTTCAAACCGATTAACACTCCAATTCCTGTCATGGACGCATCACCAACCCACTGAACGTCAATAGGTACGTTGTCTGGAATGATTCTTCTCGGTTTGAATGCCTTCAAGGTTGATTGCCATTCTAATAAATCCTCTTTCACGTCTCCCGGGACTTTCCTCAAGGCCGATGGCACCTTCCACTCGGCCTCCCACCTGTGAAGACCCGACATATAACATCGGAGATTGGGTACTATGTATGTGGTATGAACCAATCTCCCGATGAATTTTTCTACTTGCTTCAGATTAAACGATGCTTGAGGTACTAAGAAGTCGTCGACTTGTTTCGATCTTTCAATGAACTTGTCTTCAGGTAACCTCACCGTCCTCTCGGCCACGTTCCATATAAATCCGATATACCGCTGTTCATCAGCAAATTTGTGGGCCTTCTCAGCATTCGAAGCAACACCCATCGCATTACTTAAGTCTACAACATCTTGAATCGTCGTAGGGTTAGATACTTCTTTAATGAGTAAGTTATCATCCACCCATCTGAATGCAGCAGCTAATTTGAAACGCTTCTTTACAATCTTCCTCCACAAGTCGGCAGGCCTTCCAAAAACTCCGCATCCAGCAACACCCCCAAACTGTATACGCGTATCTAACCAAAGGCGGTTGTTGAGGTCCATCAGGAGAAGGAACCTCCACTGTGAAGGATGAATAGGGATTTGGCGATAAGCCTTTTCCCAGTCGAAGATCGCAACTAGGTATCTACCCGAGTGAGTTCTAAAGAAGATTGCTATGACTTTAAAGTCATCCCAACTCGTTTCAAATTCCTTTTTGTCTACAAAGCTGTTTACTGACGGTGTGTCTTCGTCATCATGCGGGAAAGATAGGTCGTTTATGATTCGGAAGGACCCGTCCCCATTTATTACACTGCCCATAGGACTTGATCAAAAAAAACCTAGTTTGACATATACTTCCTGGTGAGTAAAAGGGCCAAATATCCTATTGGCTCTTCGTTCTTTCGCGATAGTGTTCGATATCTTTTCGGATGCCTGAATGGCTGACTCGTGATTTTTCGGTGTATACCACTTCCGGTCTCCCAATGTGTGATCGGGAATACCTTGATGAAAGCCGTGTGTGCAACCTTCTAAGACCTCCACAGCGTCTTCTCCAATCTCATACCAATTTACTAACTCTCTCCATTTATCTAGGTGTAGATCACAGACTGCCGTCTCTTGAGGCCAACGAGGGTCAAAATTCTTACCAGAGTTGACATAAGGTAGGAGCTCTACAATACCCGAACGCTCACGGACATCGTCTATCCTAAGACGAGGGGTGTTACCTCGCATACGTCTGCGATTAACCATCGGGCTAAATCAATACAAGGGGAAATATGGCAGGTATCAGAATTTTGACCTCAACAATCACGAGTGTTATTATTCCACAACAAAAACATGGTACGGTTCAAGCTGAACAAACAATCCGACACATATTTGTGCACAAGACTCTGGACGGAGCCCTACACTGCGCGACACTGATCTCGGTCAGACAATTCAAGATAGAAATTGCAGATCTCTTGGATGGCGGACAAGACACGCCCTGGTAATGGTGGACTACACACACCAGCACAACAACCATTTGTACGTCTTTCTTACTTTCAGAGGCACCACAGAAGGTTATATATGAGCATGAATCGCCTAGGGCTTACTTGGCCTTTCCATTGCCACCAAATCTTGGGCCATGTGGCTCGCGCTCATCCCCCTTGCGTTTGTCTCGCCTGTCATCACGTCTCCAGGCTCCGCTGCCTTCAGCTCTGCGGCTGTCGTAGCCATCATGACCTCCCCTACGACCTCTCAAGCCTTCCTCACGATTCCCATTGGAATTGTAACCGCCACCTCTACCACGACCCCTAGTTACTCGATTACCAGAAGCTCGATCATCACCACCATTGAAGTAACCCACACTACCAGGGCCTTTGTAATGTGCTTGGTTCGCGTAAGTCCAGGACCTTGCATTTGGCTTAGTGGAGCCATAACCAAACTGATTGCTCGTGTTGGCTTGGAATGGGTTAGCACCTGGACGCAGGAGTTCACCGGTTAGAGGGTTGATATTGGCTTTGCATTGACCGTCAGCGTACGGGTTGATATCGGTGAATCTGGGGTCAAAGTCTCCTAGTCTTTCAGAGTCGAGGCGCGCGTTTCGTTCGAAGGTCTCGTTAACTAGCGCAGGGTTCGCAACCTTCCCATCGGCGTTCCGGAAGGTGAGAACGGTAGTTCGAATGGCTAGGTTGTATCGGAAAGCCATAGGCCAGCTTAGTCGATCTCGCATTATCGCAAACACATTTTCTTTGTGTATTTTGAAACGGTCTGCCAAGCGGTCATGCTTATAATAGTACAAGTAAGTGACACAAAGGTCGAAGGCCGTGACCCATTCTCCAAAAGTCATCTTCCATTCTGAGGGGACTGATAAACCGTGATACTTTTCACCGTCTTTATCTTTGTACGTTTTAGGTCGTTGGGAGTGCTTAAGTAAATCCATCTTCAACCAATTGATGTTAAAAATCGACAAAGGTAAGTAGCCTTCCAAGGGTCTGATTTTGTCGTCCCAGTGCTTTGAGAGGGCCACTAAACCGGTGTTTTCAATTCCTTCGTCGCTGACTTCAGGTTTTATGTTGCTTGTCGCTTTTGTCGACCCCACATCTGAAGGAGACTTCTCGGGCGCATTACTAGTACCACCAGTGCCGTCGAGGCAGATCACCTCGCGTACAACTGGATTAGCCGGCTTTACGACGGGTCGCTGAGGTAACGCTGGAACACCAGGCTGTACCCTGGGAACTGAATTGGAGGGATTTCTGGGTACGTTTCGCAGAGCCGCCGTGACATTTTGAACCGATGTGCCGGTTGTGTCTGATTGCTTGACTACTGCAAGTCCCATTGCCGATAACCAGGAATGGAATCCTTTCGGGGGGCTTATTCCCACACCATCGATAGTGTTTCTGCGACTTGGAGATCCCGCGGCTAATCGTAGCAAGGAGTGGGAACCAGACAAGAAAAACATTTTCAGTCCTAGGTCCTTAGATATTATCATACTCCAAGGAGGCATCACACAGGGTGGCATCACGCAACGTATCGTGGAGGGTAAATTCATCGCGCTTGCGGCATCACCAGAGGTGGGCGGATTAAGACTTCGAAGCTTACCATTTCTGGATTCATTAACATTGTCCTTGGATATGAGACTCGTCAGATCGACTGCTCCTTCACCTGACAGGTGGATAATCGTAGTCTCAGTGGTGTTTGACCGGAAGGGTTGCCTCCGACAGGTGTGTCGGCTGACAAAGAGTTTCCTTCAGTATCCAGAGCTGACGAGGACGCAGGAGTAGCGTCTGGAGTGCTATTGCCACCTATTCTGGGCACCGTGAGTGTGACTATCGGGGCTCTATCTCCCGTCGTGGCTTGAGTTGCCGGTCTGGTCGAACCTCTAGCGTTTCGGCGTCCTCTGCCTCTACCCCTACCTCGTTGGGATTCGGTCGTTATCGATGACGGAGGTTGGTCGGGATCCAGGGGGGGATGTACCGTTTGTTCGCTTTCGAGAGGGGGGACCGACCCTCCTCTCAACCTATCACTCGTTCTTCGCATTATAGCGTTAAATTTCTCTACGTTTGATGTTTGCGTGTCGTTGGTTGACATAATGAAATAGAAGTAGTTGAAAAGGGATTCGAAAAGGAAGTTTAAGCGTGAGAGCTTAAACCGTGAGAGAAGAGTGAAGGATTTCCCAGATACGAGTGTGGGGTAGACGGCTATGGCCAAGTCGACACGTGAGTGTAAGAGGGAGTGGAGGAATATTTTCCTCTACCTCTTGCAAATTCATGCTCGCGCCGGGAGAAAACTTACCCTCTGTATAGGGCTATTTTTCCGACCCATAGTCCGACCCCACCTTGTATCGTGGAAACAGACGGTACCGTCGTGCCTTTGGGTACCGTCAACCATGAAGTCTTGACGGAGGGGTAAGTAAATCAGATTTTTGATACACGTATCCCACCATTTCACTAACTTAACCCAAGTCCAATCGTGCAAAAGCTCACGGTAACCCGAAGCCGAGGCACGAGGGACTTGCACATTAAACGACATCTCTGGCGTGACCAATAGCCCCAAAAAGTGAAATTTGGGTCACTTTTGGATGCAACCCATCCTATCTCATTCAACATTACTTTGATGTTGTTTCTGAAACTGGCTGGTATGAGTTCAGCATCTTGTACATAACTTCTATTAGAAAAAAAAAGAGAATCAAAAGTGCCAGCTCACAAGAATTGAGCTGGAAAACGAGTAATAAGTTTGTTTAAGGGAGTCAATTGACCATCTCTCGAGCCTTTTTAAGGGTACACATAACAATCTTAGCGGTTGAAA
The DNA here is from genome assembly GCF_000204055.1 of Melampsora larici-populina 98AG31. Classification (NCBI taxonomy): domain Eukaryota; kingdom Fungi; phylum Basidiomycota; class Pucciniomycetes; order Pucciniales; family Melampsoraceae; genus Melampsora; species Melampsora laricis-populina. The sequence continues at coordinate 65,494 of NW_006768907.1, forward strand.
TTTCAAATCTCAAAATAAGCAGCCTCAATGAATCAACACGATCATGAGCTCTGTCGAGATTCTGAAGAGGCCATTTCCTTCATAACTCGACAGAGCTCATCTGACTGTTTTTTTGAAGAAAATGCATTTGTGGGTCGTGGTGTAAAAGTGAAGTGAAAAAACACCCACCAAAAGGTGGCTATTAGTCACGCAACAATTGTCGTTTAATGTGCAAGCCCCCTGTGCCAGGGGCGGACGAGTCCGAGAAAAATCACCTGGCACAGTGGGCTTGTTGTTAAGCTAGACCATTTCATGATCTGCCTCTCAAACTTCATCTCAGAAAACCCCTCCAAAAACTCTCTTGAAACAAAAACCAATGAAAAGACCTATTGAAAACCCCTTCACTCCACTTCTTTCCTTGTTCATTTTCTCTTTCTCTGTTCTTTCTCTCTTTCTTTGTTCTTTCTCTCTTTCTTTGTTCTTTATTTCTCTCTTTGTTCTTTCTCTCTCTCTTTGTTCTTTCTCTCTCTCTTTGTTCTTTCTTTCTACTTCAAAAAAAAAGTTGCAGTTTTAAATCCATACCATCCTTTCTCAACTTTTTTTCTTCAAATATATGTAACACTTCACAAGGTAAAATATAACTCTCAAGTTTTTCAATTTTTTAAAAAAAAATCATGATCAAAGAAAAAAAAAAACTAACAACTCACTGTCCAAACTCTCTAAACATTAAAGTAAATAAAATTGAACATAAAGATAAAGAAGAGGAATTAAGAAAAAAGAAAAAACTTTAAAAGAATTGCAATGTAAAAAAAATGGAAAATATGCAATAAAAAAACTTCTCTTTGTCTCTTGATATTTAAGATTTGAACGAACGAAAAATGTAAAGATCAAAAAAAATCAAAGTAAAAAAAAAAAGATGAGCAATTTAAATAAGATATAATAAAAAGACTTTTGTTTAAAAAAAATAAAAATAAAAAATGATAAAAAAAGGTCTTTCAAAAAAGAAAAAAAAAAGAGGATAAAAAGGATCAAAAAAGATAAATAAAATTAAAAAACGAAACTAAAAAAAAGTAAAATAAAACTCCAAAAAAAAATCAAAACAACCTCAACTAAAAAATGAACCAAAAATAAAAAACAACTCCCTCCATCCCATCCCATCCCATCCCATCCCATCCCATCCTTTAATTATAGCAGTATAATCA
>NW_006768908.1:0-14302 GCF_000204055.1 Melampsora larici-populina 98AG31
AAAAACCAAAGAAGCGAACGAGACGGCAGTGCACGCTAGTATTACAAGCTTCCCCCGAACATCATCTTTCTCGATTAAACACCCCAGAAGTCAGTCCTTTGATCGGGAAGCGAAAGAGGTCTACAGCTGCGAAGGGGTTGAAATCTCCGAAGGCTCTTCAAATGGTGCTACCCTCAAGGTGTTTGAGTGCAGACTGGATCCGGGCTGCTTTGAGACGTTTAGCCGTGTCGAACATCTTGCCAGACACGAGAGGTGTGTTTGCCATTCCTGTCCCCATATCCCATGTTTCTTTTGCAATGAGCTTAACGAACATGATTTATGTCTTTTCAGGAAGCACACCAAGGAAAAGCCTTTTCGATGTCACTGTCAAAAATTGTTTAGCCGTTTGGATAACTGGCGGTGAGAATGATTTTCAACTATCGGATAGATGAAGAGCTTTACTCAGTTTGATTCCATTTTCTAGACAGCACAAAGCGGCGGTTCACAAGCATCTTCATGTCGAAAATGCTCAGACAGAAAAGCACTTGGTTGAAGTTCAGAAGGGGCTTCAAAAGTCGAACAAACTTCGACAAGCAACGATTGTGGCTGCCACAAGTCAAGTCAAGGAGCCTAAAGGGAAGAAAGTCAAGGCCACGGCAACGAACGAACACAACCGCCAGCCTGAATCCAAGCAGGCTTCATCGCCACATTTCACAATCAGCGGTCCTTCGATGGATTCATTTCAGATTGAATTGAGCCCGGAACAGTCAACTCCTTACAATCTGAGTTTGGTTGGCTCTGTAGAATCAGCTCCGCAGACATCTAGGACTCAAGATTTCTCGAACACCTTGACGGATTCCGCGTTGTATTCGACCGATACACCTTCTAGACACTGTGACTTCATACCTCACGACATCTCGCCCGACCTCAGCGACTTTTCTAGAAGTCCACTCCCAATGCCTCTGAACATCAGTCGGGTTATCCCTTTCCCAAGCATGAATCACTCAACTTTCACTCACGCTCCTTATCCAGACATATACACATCTTCACTCTTCAACCCTTTTCCCACCTATTCCTATCCCGACCCATTATCTCACACGTCTTTTCAACCTACGCTTCAGGCATTCACAAATCATCCACCTATGATCACACATGCTAGCTCGGGTGTAACTTCTTTAACGTACCGTACAATTCCTAGGGTTCCTAGTCAATTGTATCATCCTCGTGAATCGTTTGCTTATGGTACTTGTAATAATTTTCATTCACTCTATCCTGAATCTTTTCCTACTTATTCGAATGTATCCATGAAACATTATCCATCTAGTTCATAGCCAATGTACTTTTTCATTATAGTTAAAACACTTGAATTATCGATTTCTCTTTCTTTTTTTCCGGTTTTTTGTTTTTCATAATTTGCATTAGCATGAAAGATTCATCTCATAAATTTTTTTAATGAGATGCTTTGATATCTCTTTTGACTCTGTATTGATGCAGAGGATCAAGAAATTTCATTTCTTGGGTCAAATATGATTTTATATTGATAAGAAGTGACAATAATAGGTAGGGCTGAGGATGTGGTTGGTCTGAAATGATCCCTTACAATGCAACATTACATACAAGTTATACAAAACACTGGATATTTATTATGTAAAGAAAGAATGGCACCACAAGGTAAATATAGTGATGGAGATTACAGTACCATGAGGACCTTGGAAATCCTATATGAACCTGAGTGATCAAGGACCATTTTTTCATGCTTTTGGCTCTGTCCTTGTCACATACATTGACAGAATTTGGGTCCAAAACCCCACCAACTTTGTTGATCAGTCTGTAGGGTTTCTCTGGGTGCTTGTTTTATTCATTGCAGTATTTTCCACACCATAGTATATTGACTATAATTCATCTTCATAAAGTGTTGTTAATGAGAGTGGAGATAGACAGGTGTTGTGTTGATCTATTTAGTTGTTATCTCTTTTAGAGTGTTACAAGTAAAATATTTATATAATTGAAAAGACTTAGATGAATAAGATGGATAGTAAGAGGGATACAGCATTTTTTTTTAGAATGAGGAATAACACCAAGAACACAACATCACTCAACTTAATAAACAAAAGAATACCAAGTGTAAAATCAATAGAAATGAAATATACCACAAACAGAGTCATTATTTTGGGATCTCACTATTTGGCGACCGCTTTCAAAAACCCGACGCCCGGATTTCGGGTTCGCTGAATCTTTGTAGCCCGAAAACATACAAATCGCCCGGTTTGAAAGTTGAAACCGGGCGACAACTCAATTTGATTTTTTCTCCTTTTCCCTCGTCAGACACCCAGTCCAGTCGTCGCCTCACCCTCACCCCAGTGTGAAAGATGTGTGTGTGTGGTGAAAGAACCATATCTTTGATTTCAAAACACCAGAAACCGAGAGACAAATGTAATGAATTGGAGTTATAACAAGTTGGTTGTTACTTAGTACTTAGTCTACTTAGTCATATGTTCAAGAACTTTTTGTTCGTTCAAAACAAATAGAACAAGTGAGAACGAGAACAAGAAAAAAGGAGCAAGTAGAGTCACAAGCGTGTGTGAAAGGCATTGAGAAATCGTGTGTAACCCATATGTTCAAGAACTTTTCATTCAAAACCAATAGAAACCAAAGAGAGAGAGACAAACAAGTGAGAACGAGAACAAGAAAAAAGGAGCAAGTAGAGTTACAAGCGTGTGTAAGGCATGATGAGAAATCATGTGTAACCTCAGTGAAGCTCAGGCTCAGAGAAAACATCACTAACTACTACGCCAAGTCATCATCATTCCACCTATCTAACTCTTGTTGATAATGTTTAATCCAAGTAGGTATGTTGGTCGTTTCAAGATGAGCTGCGTTGCGGTACTTGCCATACAATTCCGGAAACGGCAGAGACTGATATTCTCTACATCTGAAGCTTACAAAGTGTTGCTGATCCACAAACCCAAGCACAATGGGCTCTTGCTTGACCGCAGGTGGTAAGGTCCGATAAGGGAAGAAGGAGCTGCAGTAAGCCTTCCGTGGATCCAATAGAATTGCAGGCCAATTGTAAGCACTGGCTATGACATAGCCAATGAAGGGCATGCGTAGCCAGTATTTTGCCGAGCATTTGGCTTCATAATGATCCAGCCGAAACAGCAAATCTTGAACCACCTCAGCGCCAAAAGATTGATGTCTTCGAGTCTTCATGGTTCGGGTCGAAACAGGAGAAATCAACCGCTCATGATCCTGAGAATGCGCAGAAAGCTCAGCAAGCAATTTCCTTCTGACATCCACATACGAGTCTTCAGACTGATCTCCAACTGATTCCGCTATGGCAAAGTACCCACAATTCCCAAAAGGAGGCGGATCATATGTAGACTTGACATAAGGCACCATGAATTTGGGAATTTGCTTCAGAATATCTTGCTCTCTTGAAGAAGCCTCGGTGGTGTCCTGTAAGAAACTGTCTTCTTCATTGGAGAATACCGCGCGTCCAAAGGATCGACTGGCCTGTAGGGTCTCCTTGACTTTTGCATCATTCAAGGGGAGTTCCAAATCTTCAGCAATGAGCAGTAAGGTGACTTCTGGTACCAGTATACGCCGCACAAAGTAATCCGTCGGAAAAGGGGCTGCATTATTGACATCTAGCGATTTTTTGGACTCCGCAGACAAGAAAATGTCTGTCAAGGTATTGATCATGACCTCAAAACCTGTCGGACCATAGCTGGATTAAAACGTATAACATTAAATACCCGATTTCGACCTCTAGGACATGTAAAACATTGTACACTCACTACCCAGGCTGTTCGACCTCAAACCCCTCAAATTCGCCACTCATAGTAAACATATACCGTCCTTGTTTTTTCAATTTGCTTTCGGACTCCTCGAGGAAAATGGAGGGTATTTGTCGCTGAATAATCCGGTAAAGATGATCGGAATGCTTTTGGATGCGCCTGTGGTGATTTGTTGTAAGTCAAATGACCACAATATATGGAGATAGTCTGCTTACTGTGGTAACAGGTCAAAGTCGATACACATTGGCCATCCCTGTTTTTTTCCAAAGGGGATCACATCTCGCTCTGCCACATGGAGATCACAGAAACTTGCAGTTTGTGGGAACTACAATATGCATAATGTATATGTAAGCCAAGATGTAAAAGATTGAGACAAAGGAGATAGAAAACACACCGGTAAAGACATAGCATTGGGAAAAGCGAGTAGAGTGGTTTTCAACCGCTCAAGCTTCTCTGAAGGTGCCGAAGGAAGTGGTTCATCGCACCACGGACAAAGGTTATCATCACCAGCATCAGACCCCAGTCGCACAATGCTACTGGAGTCTGATTCATCAGTCTCCAGTTCCAATTGGTTATTGTCTTGCTTTGGTCCATGGTCTGGAGATAGTGATTGAGCAGTGACTGAGGCAATAGATTGCGGCTGAGCGGGGCTCAGGAAAGAAGCTTTCCTAGGACATCGGTTAGCGCGGCAGTTTGGCTGCTTGCAAATACTACACTTATATATCCGTTTAGCCTTCACAAGTTGAGAATTTGGTGGAGCAGGACATCCAGGCACTTTGAAAATTTCAGGCTTTTGAGTACTTGCAGGCTGAGACGCTGGAGGTTTTCGAATGTGAGATACTACTGGTTGTGCCGGCCTGCTTGGTGTTTTAGCCAGTGGCAGACGCATGGATACTTGAGTTGAAGCGGAAGAAGTCGGGGTTGGAAGAGTTGTATTTGCGCAACCTGGCAAGCTAAATGAAACGCAACTTGTACCCAAAGATCTGGCTGGTTGAGGATCTAGACTAGGTAATGCAGGTATAGGCTTGTGTGAGATCTGTAAAAGCAAAAAGAAATATTCCTGACAATCAATCTTGTGATTCTCAGGAAATGAACGGTTAGTGGCACTTACCTCGGAGCACGTAGCAGTTGGAGATTCTCGCCACTTAGAAACTGTACCCCCAATCTTCTGACGGGACAAGGAAGGTTGACCAAGTTTTGGGGAAATTGATAACTGAGATAGTGGTTCTTCATCTGGTTCCGAGTCAGACACATGATCCGGGGCGGATGATTCATTTGTTTCATCAGCGATGATTGATTCTTCGGCGAGTCTCTTTGTGCATGTTGTTCGGTTGTGGCCGTTCTGCAAACAGTAACCACAATTGGGCCCACGAGCTTTTTTTGCAGCTCTGGCCTCTTCTTCTTCCTCCAACTCATGGTTCGATTTCCATTGGCCTTCTTTTTGTTTGGAAACCTTTCCTCTTTTGGCCTGGTTATTACGAGGCCTGCCTCGATTATGGGATTTGACAACAGCATTAGTAATTGGTACAAGTGAATAGCGTCCAGTTTCAATCTTCGCTAGTTCTTCATAAATCTTGCGAAGAGAGTGTTCGTCGGATTCGAGGAGTCTCTCGAATCTAGATTGAACTGCAGTCTTGAGCTCCTCGTGACTTCCGGGAGGAGCTACCAGGCTCATATGCCATTGACGGTGGACAAGGGTCGAAGGGATGGAGTTGGATTCCACCAAAGCGCGAGCAAGATCATGCAAACAAGGTAAACCCCAAACTCCACGGAATGTCTGAGTACATTCCTTTTCGAAAGAGTCCGGTATGTGATCGTATTGTTCCTTCATTTTGGTAAGAGCAAAATGTGAGATGACTCGATTCAGGTCCTGAAAGCTATCCGGCATACCAAGCAGAGTCTTCTGGCTCTCGACCCCGGTCAAAGTTGTGAGTTCGTTATATTGTGATTCCCCCGCGCGCTTAAAAGCCTTGAAACATGAAAGGAAGTCGTTATTATTTCCATCTAAGAACTTCTTCAGGCGATAGTGGCCACCTTCAAGTCGGGAGGTTGATGAATTTCCAAAGTGTGGCGTTTGAGATGTGAAGAGTGCCACGAATTTCTTTGCTCGTTGGATCCACGTTTTCTCCAGGTAGTCCCATATCTGGTGCTTGCAAGCCATAGACTTGACAACCTCCAAGTTTTCTTCATATTCAGAAGTCGTGGTGCTTTGAATAAATCGATTCCATGATTTGATAAACTCGTCCCAGTTGGATCCCAACTTTTTCTTGCAATTCTTGGCAATGTTCTGATTGATGTGCCATATGCACAATATATGAGATGAACTAGGAAAAACTCTTTCGATTGCATTGTAAAGGGCAGGTTCGGCATCCGTGCAGAAGGTCTGAGGAACTTGTGTCGTATTATTTTCAGGAACTCCATCGAATACTACTGATTTTAATTGTTCGAGAGCCCATATGTATTGATCCTCGACCTCACTGTGCATGAAACATAAGGCAACTGTGAAGGTCTTGTGAGTGTTGGTGGTACCGACGATGTGTAACAGCGGAAGATTAAATCTGTTTGTCTTATACGTGCAGTTGAGGCCAATAACCGTTGGAAATCGACGAGCCATGTCGATAGCTTGAGGACTGGCCAGGAAGAGGGATTGTAAGGTGCCGGTGCTAGAGGTCATCGTCCGAAACGCCCACTTCTGTTCTGTGATCAGATCGAAAAGGCCTTGAATGGGAGTGCGACCGTTTAGCCACGCGTCTCTCTGTCGATAGATCGCGTTCTGGATGTCTCGGACCAAGGGTTCGGAGCCGGGTTCAAAATTGAGAAGTCCTCGGATCTGCCCGGCGCGCAATCCTGCAGATGATAATAGCTCGATTTGACCTAACATCTCAGGTGTGAATTGTTGGTTTTTAGAGAAGTGGTTGGGTTGATTAAACGGAGGGTGGTTATGTAAATGTTTTGCTGGAGTCTTTTCGTCTCGCTGTACAATCCATCTGTCTTGACGTGAGTGGTAGTTGAGTGAGACTTCGAAGGGACAGCCCGTCATCTTCGTAGAACTAGCGCGAACCTTAGCTACTGAATTCACCGGCCGGCCAAGGGCGCATCTAAAGTAGATCCTGACTTTTTGATGATTTTCTGTTTTATGACTTTTAATCAAGATTCCATAACCTTGATGTCGTGATACCGCGTTCAGGTACATAATGCCACACGCCCTCGAAACAAAATGCTTTCCAAAAATTGGAGTTTGCATTAGTCTGACTGGTGTGGCACCTATAATATGTAAACCAAGGTAAAACTATCAGTCGATGATTGATTGAAAGAAACTTTCGAAAGTAAGAGTAAAAACTACATTTACCAATAGCTGGCCAGTCGTCGTCACGTTCGGCTTGAAGATCGGCCAGTAGCTTATCGTCGTCATCATCAGATTCATCTTAAATGACTGTATTTGGATCTTTGACTTTGACCACAGATACCCCAGGCTTATCGGGTGAGACTGTAAAGGTGACAGATGGTGCGACCAAAGGAGCGATGTTCGTATTTCCGTCTGTTTTTTGAGACTGAGTCGAAGTGGGAGGATACTCTGGCTGAGTTAAATCAGGTTGTGGTGGGATTTTCGGTGGCAAGGGATATCCAGAGGGAGCCGGTCGATATTGGTATGGTGGGTACAATGGGTACGGAGCAGGAGCAGGAAAAGGTGGCTGAGTCATGTAAGGATGTGAAGGATGTGGCCAGTATCCTGAAGCAGGCACTTCGGTTGAAAAATGGGTGTTCACGGTGTTTCCAGGGTTGAAGTACGGGGGAAAGGAGTAGGGTTGGGGGTAGTACATATAAGCATGTGGTGGTGAAGCTTGAAGAGGTTTCGCTTGGAGGTTAACACCGGTGGAACTCGGACTAGAGTTTTTCGAATGCGAAGTAAACATGGGTAGGGTGTCCGTGTCGAATACGTGCGATAAGGAGGAGATATGATCGTCGAAAAGAATGTAAATTGTGATGAGTTGATTGGATGTATCAAAAACTACGTAGGACGGCTGTCGAAGAGCTTCAGTCAGTGATGCTTCCTTTGATGTGAGGGGAAGGAACTGAGAAGGGTGAAAAAATCAGCCACTTACCATCTTGAGCCTCGTCCGATGGTATGGTATGTTGAACCTGTGGGACAGAGCCATAGCCAAAAGCGGAAGTATCGAAACAAAGGGAGGGAGAGACGTGTTGGAAGTATGGATAGCCCGGTTTGAGATTGCTGGGATGTGATCTGAGTGAGCAATGCCCGGTTGGTGACCGGTTTGTGAACTCCAGCAGCCCTATGTGATAGGCTGAAGCCCTTTCTGAAGCTAAGCTAACTTAACTAAGTCCCTCTCGGACGAACGAGTAGTCGAGAGAGGGACTTATACCTTATACCACAACTTTGGCGTATGAGCCGGAGAAGTTTGGCTGGGCACCTTTTCAATCTTCTATATCTCTATAGCCTACAAACAAATATCCTCTGTACCAAAGAAAAGTCCTCTGCGCCTGATCATCCTACACACGCACATCTTTTCAAATCCCTTCTTTGCCGCCAGGGAAGCCCTTAAAAACCGACTTGAAAAATTGTTTTTGTGTAACATTTCAGCGCGTTTGGTGTGAGCTTTTGACAGGCTGGACAGCTTTCTGTCCGATTTTGGTGATTTTTGCAAACTTCACAATTGCATTGCTCTGTGAGTTCTCAATCAAATTAGATGTAGGCTACACACATGTGTGTAGATTAAGCAGGCGCATAGCTCTTTTCTTTGGTCCCAAGGACATTTGTTTGCAGGATCCACAGATATGGCACGTTGACAAAGTCCCCAGCCAAATGTTTCCGGCTCATCCGCCAAAGATGTGGTATAAGGTATAAGTCCCTCTCTCGACTACTCGTTCGTCCGAGAGGGACTTAGTTAAGTTAGTTTCTGAAGGAAAGAGGGCACTTTGATTAGTCAGCGCCCGGGTTTGCTGCGGCTGCGGCCAAATTTGGCGGAGGCTCACAGAAAACCCGCGGGTATAGTACCGTAAAATGCGGGCATCGGGTTTTTCGAAAGCGGTTGCCAAATAGTTAAATCCTTATTTTGATGATGCCCTGCAAACATATTGAATGGTTGGGACATGTGGTTTCACATCACGACATGTAAGTGTGGTGAGCAATGCACAAAAAGGAACAAAAATAATCAAAAGAATTTGAAAACATTTGGCTAATGATCTGATTCCAAAAAAATATGCTTCCTAAATGTTTCTTGTTACTTCTCAATATTTTTTATCTATCTCATCTCAAGAAAGGTCAATTTTGAGAGCTTCCAGGTACTCAGACTCCTTATCTGTTAAAATTGGTTTGTATTCTGTGATGTATCTGACTCTTCTTTGAGGGAAGAGTTCAAAGGATCAGCATTTGGAGTGTCTTTTCTTCCTTCTTTGTGGTTTGAAGGGATTGTGTTTCTCATTTCTTACTGTGGATTTTTTTCTTGCATATTGTGGATACCCACTGGGCCATTCAGAGGAATGTCTTTTGAGTATTAATGCCTGGGTGACCCAACAGGTGTGTTATCAGGAGTTCCATCAGGAGTATTTCTGTGGTTATTTAATTGGCTAGAATGTGGGACAGACTGGGCTCCTGGAATATCCTGTTGGACGTCTTCATCCATTGAATGTGTGGGCTTCCTTTCGGGTGTTTGGATTGACGACTTGATCAGTGCTTCTTCGTCCGGGCTCAGATTTGGCCTTGATGATGTCTTGGGTTTGGGATCCTTCAAATAACCTTTTGCGGGAATCTGGTGTGTACCGTCGCAGGCTTTGTGAACACAGTCAATCTTCTGCGTCTGCAGACCTTTGTATGATCCATTTGGGTACCTAGCCGACCATATGATTAATTTGTATGGTCGGTCACACACCTTAGGATCTGTACTAGTACACAGGTAAGGTATTCCATCCGGAGTATATCTGATATTGTTTAATTGGCTAGAATGCGAAAAAGACTGGTCTCCACGAGTATCCTCTTGAAATTCTTCATCTTTTGAATGTGTGGGCTTGTCTTGAGATGCTCGGACTGATAACTTGTCTGGTGTTTCTTCTGCCGGGCTCAGATTTGGCCCTGATGATGTCTTGGGTTTGGGCCACGGAATCTTGAACTTATCTTTTAGAGAAATGATAGGTTTTTTCGCCTTGGGTTTAAAGAAGTTTGTCTTTGCAATCCATTGTTTGATATATTTCCAAACTTTGGCTGGCCAAGTCAAGAAGATCATGCGGAGCTTTTCAAGAATTAATTTTTTCTTCTCTTCTTGAGTCAGTTTTTTTGGTTGGGTGGCTTTGTTGGTTTGATTAGCTTCGGCATCAGAACCGGAAAATGATTTGGAATCTTTGCTAGGTTTTGCGCTTGGTTTGTTTTTTTCTGTATCAAGCGTGACACCTTGTAGCATTTTTGATGAAGGATCCGGCGTATGACTCAGGGTAGGTTTATCGTCAGCAAGGGCAGCTTTTGCTACGCCACTAAGATTTTTGTCACTGCGCATGTTTCCACCCAAGGAATTGGCCACATCTTCTTCGAGGTCGGAGATGCCAGGTGTAGGATGGGAATGGCTCCAGTTAACCAATCCACACAGGATTAGAAGCGCGTAAGGGGCCAAAATGCGGAGGGATTTCATTTTCAAGCTAAAAGCTAGTAATCCTCAGTACCGCTCGTGCATCTATTGGTCGTTTCAGAAAGAACACCGATGGAAAGAACGTCAGGCCTTGAAATTTGGGGAGCACTGAGTCTGGGTGATTTGCGGATTGTATAACTGTACAGGAAGACAATTCGAAGCAGCAGAGAACGGAAGTCTCTCTTGCAAAGTTACTTGAATGATGAATGTAGAGGATTTTTAGAAAGTTCGTCGTAAACGTCGGAGAAAGATGAGTAGTCATTGTCAAATCGATGCTCGGGCGCTGCTGGGATTTAGACCAAGCCTGCGTCACGGATATGATCGGTTTGAGAAGAAGATAAAGTCTTACAGAACCTCGTGGCTTGCTTGAGGACAAGAGATTTCAGCTGCGCCGCTATACCAAAAGCTCTCACATCATGTGTGTGCACGCTGGATTACTGGACGCGTAGACGATCACGAAGAAGACATGTACCGCAGACGACGATACTTAACTTTAACAAAACTTGACACCCTCAGCGAAAATTCGATCATCTGATCTAACGTGTGAGAGGACAGCGAAAATGAAAACTGGCTTCGAAATCCTTCGCGGCATGTACCATCATGACCTTGTTGGATTACGAAGCGGCTGGACCTCGACCGCTCCAAAGTTGAGCTGAAGTAGTGACTGCTTTTCAGCGAGCCATGTTGACTTCGACTATATCGGACAAAGTTTGTCAGAGTTGATCATACTGGATTCATCCAGCTCAAAAGAAAACATCCATCAGGAAAGACAGGCATCTTATCGTGCGAGCCATTGCTGAGGACTAGTTGAGGACATGCCTCGAGTAAATCAAACATGATAAGACACAACTTGCCTTCCATCATATTTCTTCACCAAAGCTTGATGTAATTAGAAAGAAGGAGAAACGTTGGTAAGTAAACTCACAAATGCTCGAATAGAAAAATGCTTTTAAATAAAAAGCAACGTGTTTGGGCGAAAAACCCCAAGGCATAATATGCCTAGGGTAAATAATTACTCCATATAACTAACAACACCCTACGGGGCGGCAGCGGAAAATAAGATATAACCAACAACATAACTTTCTAACAACAAAGCCTGCGCATAACACATAAAGAGAAATAAAGAAAGAATAAAACTAATAATAATTTAAATAACTAATACTAGTAATGATTAAAGAAATAGTTCTTATTTCTAAAAAACGGAACTATGAAAGGAAATTCGGAAAACGTGGTAAACAGCTAAAGAAGGAATGACATCATCCCTGTTGACCACAAATAAACTGTAAAGGAACCGAAAATCAGTACCGATACAATCAAAGTCCGAATTACCCGACGTTCCCTTTTGTTAATAACAAGTTACCAACCACAAAAAATACTGCTACTTTTTTAATTTTCACCAATCCGTCTTTCAGGATCTCTGCTGAATTTGATTCACCCTTTTTGTGCGCCTTTTAATCCTGTCGGCCTGTTCGATTTGTGGTTCCCAGTCACCCATATTCACAGTGATATTTTGATCCAGTGATGGTGAATTCAAGCAGTTTGGCCAGAGTGTCAAGAATCACAGCTTTCAATGAGAGAATATGAAGTATCGGGCAAACCCATCAGATGGGGTCAGGGCCGGATCAGATCACCAAGACCGATGATCGACGAGTAATTCCATTTCAAGTTGATGATCGAAATTTAGATTGCCAAAGTGAAGGTATTCAAAGTCAAAGCTCAAAGAAAGGAAGAAAGAAAGAAAGAAACCAAGCATGATGAATGAGTTCAACAAGAATTCAAAGAAGCTATTCGATACTGCCATTCAGGATTACATTCAAGCTGATCATCATCATCACCAAGAAGACTCACAAGTTGAACTTCAATTCGAACTCGATCAAGAACTTTCATCAAATCAATCAATCGATGAAGACTATCAAATCAACCTGATCCAATCCAATCAGCACTTGTTATCTCAACTGAAACATCAAACATTCGATTCTGATTTGATATCACCCAATGAGTTTATGAATTGGTTAAAAATCACCATCTCACCATATCAATCTCAACAACAAGAACCTTTAAATCTCAATGAAATCATAAAGATCATTCAATCAGATCAATCTCAAGATTTGAAATCAAATCAATTATTAGATTTATTAGGATTTCATTATTTATCTCTCATCGAACCTGTCATCTCGAATCAATCATTAATTAAAGAACAGGATTCATCATCTCATCGAATCAATCATCATCAAAACAACCAATATCACAATCACAACCACCAAGATCTCATCAAACTAGAATCAAAACGAGCTGGAACAGAAGATACCTTTGATTTACGTCAATTGAATCGACTCAAAGCAAGAGCACTCCTTGAAGCTTCTAATCGTCCACTTTTCACTCATGAAGGGGTAAGCTTTCTTGAAGTTTTACACGCGAATTGACCTCACAACATACTGAACGCGTCTTTTTTGAAAAAATGTAACCCTTTTAGTTTGTACAAGAAGCGGAATTCAATCCGCATATCTTCTCTTCATCAGTTTCAACAAATCTCAATCCAACGACGCACAAATATGCTTTACCACTTGGTACGACTCGTATTTCAGAGAAGGTGAATTTACAACTTTTGGCTCTCAAACTAAGCTTCTTCAACATGATTTGATCTTTAATCAAGTTCTTTTATGTTTGTTTGTAGCTTTACGAGGAAATCTCAATTCCACCGGCTCAAAAAGTTCCAATGAGATCAGATGAGCAATTCATTGATATTTCCGAATTAGATCCGATTGCTCGAGCTTCTTTTCCTGTAAGCCGACTTTTAATTCAACTCTCATTTCAAGAAGTGTTGTTGAGGATTCTTATTGATTAATCCACTTGCCTTTTTCTCACGTACACAAATTTGAATCGAAACAGGGCTATAAATCTTTGAATAGATTACAGAGTGCTGTATTCCCAATTGCATATAAAACAAATGAGAATATGTTGGTTTGTGCTCCGACGGGTGCAGTTCAGTCGTTCTCCTTCAATGATCCTTTTCCTTGCCCTCCACGACTTTACGTATGTCTGACCCTTGATCAACTTGACATATTTACAGGGTAAAACTGACGTTGCAATGTTGACGATCCTCAGAGCCATTTCTCAGTACAGTGGTCTTACTTTTACCAATAAGCATAATTCAACTCAACCCATAGGTAAAATTCGTAATGATTTCAAAATTATTTACGTCGCTCCTATGAAAGCCTTAGCAGCTGAAATTGTGGGAAAGATGGGGAAAAGACTAAGTTGGTTAGGTTTGGTAGTCAAAGAGTTGACAGGTAAGTTCTTGCCACTTGATGTGCTTGATAATAGCGATTTTAACTGACCTCAAAGCCGGGTTTTGAAATCAAGGTGATATGCAACTCACCAAGGCTGAGATCAATGCTACACATTTAATTGTAACTACACCTGAGAAATGGGATGTAGTGACGAGGAAAGCATCTGGCGAAGATGATCTTGTGTCTGTTAGTATTTTCATATCTCTCGAAACCCATCAATACTTCTTCTTTCATCATTCTCATTGTATCTCTTTTCCAAACCGATTTATCAGAAAGTTAGGGTATTGATCATTGATGAAGTCCATCTCTTGCATGAAGATCGAGGTGCAGTGATCGAGACTATCGTTGCACGGACACTACGACAAGTAAGATCCGATTCTACTACTACCAACTTTGATCATCTCATCCCTTCTTCACCACTGATCTTCTTTTTTCCTCCATCACAGGTTGAATCATCACAATCCTTGATTCGAATAGTTGGCCTGTCGGCTACTTTACCAAATTATATCGATGTATCCGATTTTTTAAGAGTCAATCGAATGCAAGGCTTGTTTTATTTCGATTTCAGCTTTCGTCCTGGTCCATTAGAACAACATTTTAT
>NW_006768908.1:18658-19486 GCF_000204055.1 Melampsora larici-populina 98AG31
TTTTGGACCACATATACGAGTTCAACCTATGACGATTGAATTTGAACCGATTGAAAGTACTCATTCGATTAGTGAATTAAGATCAACAGTTAAATCTCTCTCCAAATTAATCCGAAATTTAAATTCAAGATCATCAGTATTGATTTTTTTAGGAATTTCACCTGCTTGTAAGATGATTGGAAGATCATTGATTCAAAGTTTAATTACACAAAGTGATGGAAATGAAAGAAGTCGAAATGAAGGATTAAATGAAAAAGATGAAGGATTGATCAAAAGTGTATTTGCAGATCAAGAGATTATAGATTTAATGTTACATGGATTATTGATTTTGAATGAAGGAATGAAACGAAATGAAATAGAGATTGGAATTGAGTTTTTTAGAAATAAGAAAATCAAATTAATGATTTTAGGTAGAGAAATGTGTTGGAGATTATCAAATGAGATGATCAAATCTAATTTAGTGATTGGATTAGGTACGGAATATATTGAAAAGAAAAAAGATCAATCTAAACTTATTCAACATGAGATTAGTTTAGGAGAAATCATTCAAATGAAAAGTTTTGTTGGTAAATATGAAATACATCATCGAAAAGGAAATGAAGAAGAAGATGAAGAAAAGTTTTTGTTGGTTTGTGGAATTGAACAATTAGAAAGGTATCAAAATGCATTAGAACAGGGAATTTCGATCGAATCGGAATTAGAAATCCAACAGACTTTAGAAGGATTAGATGAATTACTTTCTTGGTTAGTTAGGAAAGATGATCATGACTCCTTGAAACAATCTAAACCGAAACTTAAAGAGATTCATCGAAGGAAAATACGTGATAA
>NW_006768908.1:20029-52700 GCF_000204055.1 Melampsora larici-populina 98AG31
GGTTGGCCAAGGAAAATTAATTTTGGTCCTTGGATTTTCCTTCCTGGCTCAATTTTATTTGCAAGGTGGACACTGATGAATAATTATTCTTACAATGACTTGTGATGGGGGGTTCAGCTATATACGATATATTCTCGGTATTATTATTAGGATTGAGGGGGAAAAGCTGGTCGGAATCTTGTAATTCTTGGATTATCAAAATATGCAAAGCTCTACATCGACGAGCAAATCTCACACTCCCAAATATTCAACACAACCCGTGTATAGTCTGTGTTGATTGGTATGAGTAAGTCTGATTAATTATTCTGCGAGGTTTATTCGACTCAAAGATTTCCCCACGTCCATCAGCCATCCTTTTGGTCAGCTGGTCATGTGTTCTTGACCTGACCTACAAAAGTAAGATAACAAAGTTTCAGGTGAGAATGTATTGGGCGCTTTGAAGAAACATGTGATGAGTAGAATATGATTGGATCTCGAATAAGAGCCGACTAACAATAAAAATCGTCATGCCCGTTGCCCTTGTTGACTGGGACTCCAACTTTGTTGCTTTACATAGTTCAAGGGATCCTTCCCGAGCTCTCAACTAAAAGATGGCGAGCAAATTATCCAGGACAAAGTAGATAGAACTCGGTGCCTGCCGAAGAATTTGATGCCACACTCATCCATGCGTTCCTTTGCGTATGAAGTCAGAGAACCTCCTTAGCAAGATCTGGTGAGACGAAATTCGATATAAATACTCACCCTTTTGCTCACCACAAAACATTTCTAATCATCATTCCATCGATATCATTTTACCCACTTTAACATTCAAAAACACATTTACAACTATTATTCTTACTAGTCTTTTGAAAAACCGTTCTTATCTTATCTTGACTACCTATTCGAAAGCCACACACTCTTATCTTGTTATCTTTACCCATTTCCTTCAACAATACTTCTCAATCATGAATTCTCAATCAAACCAGCCATGTCTTCGTGCACGATTTTTGTCAGCATTAAAGTTATCGGACCAGCCTAACAAGGTTGTTGGTATCTCGTCCTCGAATTTTAAAGTGAGTTTCGTAACTCTCTTTCAAAGGCATTGTGATTCTCTTGTTAACCTTGTTTTTTTTACTTTAGCGTGCCAAAGCCTATGAAATGGCTCATCCAAAACCGGTGGTGAAACCCACACTGGTAAGCGTTGATGTCGTTGGAATTTTCATTTACTGTTTCATTATTGATCGTTAGAGCTCATCTCGGTTCTTTCAATTTTGCCCATTTAACAGGACCTAAGCGATCCACTGCTGGTCGCTTTGGCTCGAGCTGCAAACACTTCGACTTCCAACCAATACGCTCGTCAAAGATCCGTGAGTGGTTTTCTCACTAACCTTTTGATCTTTTATCCTCATCTGATCTGATATGTATACTGCCTTCCCATAGACAAAGGTTCCTGTCCGAGTTCCAGCTGGGTTCCCAGTCAATCAGAACTTTAGTCAACGGGTACATTGCACCTTCGATGATCTAAAGGACGAGACGGAAGAAGTTGGTGCGGATGAAGATGAAGATTTGGTTTGTTTATGTTCCACTTGATTGATTCTATGTGGACATCGTTACATTTTCATTTTGGGTTTCATTATTGGTCATTGAAGCTCATCTCTTGTTTTTATTTTGTCAATTTAACAGGACCAATCCGATCCACTTTTGGCAGCTTTGGCTAGATCGGCGAACAACGCAACATCCCGCCGATATGCCAGCCAACGATCGGTTAGTGATTTTCTCACTAACCTTTTGGCATCCTATATTCCACTCTATTCTGACACACATATTTCCTTCACATAGACCAAAGTTCCTATCCGCGTTCCTGCTGGCTTCCCTGTGAATCAGAACTTCAGCCAAAACGTGATTCACACCTTCGATGATGTAAAGACCAAGGTGAAAGTTGAGGGACCCAATGCGGATGAGGATGTTATTTCGGTACGTCGTGTTCGACTTGACTGATTTCTCCATTTCCGCGTACAACGTATTTTCTTGACAATGTTATACAATACTGATACTTCTATGTGATTTCTCTTCAGTCGTCAAAACACGGAAAGTCAAGGGGCATTGAATTTCCAAGATTAGACATGCCCGTGTCTCAAAATGATTCCAACTTGGTGGACTGGTCAACTTCTACGCCAGTCCGAGTTGCAAGAACGAACAGACACACACTGTCTAGCAGAGGGTCTTCAACCTTCTTCACACCTGGGCTCACCGTCTCCTCTTCTTCGGCCACATCAAGTGTGGTATCACCCATTGGCTCTGCTTCCAAGACGCCAACTTCCATTTCATCGGCAAGAAGAGTTGTATCCTCAACTGGACCAAGTTTGGCCACTCCAAGGTGGTTGAGTAGGAAACAAACTACTCCAACCCCCAAGGATAGGCTCTATACAATCCATGAGGCTTTACTTTCCCCTTTTGGGTTACCTTCTTCGGCTCCTGAGGCGATTCACGAAGGTAAATCACACGCTGAAGTTTTGGCTAGTTTAGGGTTTTTGAATAAGTTTTACAGTGAAATGTGAATGATGACAGCGGGATTTGTTCTTCACCTCTTGTTTACATTGTTGTGTTCAATTTGTTTTCTCGAATGTTTTTTCTTGTTTTTTCATTTTCTTTATCTTGCAATAATTTTCTATCAATTTAATTACCCTTTTTCCTTTCATCTAATCAATTTCCCTTTATCTTTAGTAAAAGCAAAAACAATCTTCAAGTCATTCCTTGTTTTTTTGAAATTCCCAATATCCTCAGTTTAGTAGGATTTATTTGGATTAGTGTTAACAAGCATGAAGATTTCAATAAGAAAATTTTATGAAGGTTTGAAAGACATAAAAAAGACATGGATTCTTCAGTTGGTTTATCTATTTAATGCCTTGTAATATAGATTCAAGCTTCTTTGAAGGGTGCTATTTCCTTTTGGGTAACTCTTCTTTGTGTTTGCGCATTTTATTTGATTCAACTTGGATCTGGTCACTCTGCGATTCGTGTTGATATGTTATGAGCTATGGTATATCAACTCATTCCTTTGAATATCTTTTGAATCTATGAGTTTGGATATATCTAGTACATATACAAAATCCTTTACCAAATATATAATTCGGATACTTTGATCTCAAACTTTGGATTGCTGACAAGAAAGAGCTGCCTGCTCTCTTGAGAGAAATTTAAGGCTCTGGATGATACAAGGTGTCTGGACTGAACCCCTGATTGGAAAATGCCTAGTCGAGCCTTCAATTCTTGGAATCCAATGAATGAATGTGTACTTGACTGCATTGTTCTCGTCTGTGACTTATGGTGAAGTAAAAAGCGTTGAAGGTTGTGTAGGGAGGCATTCATATACCAAGATGGTTTATCACGTCTTTTCAACTTGAAACTGTGGACTTGGCAAGTGACTCTGCAGGCTATGGGGATTGGAAAAACCCATGCCAAGGTGCATCTTTCGGTCTCTGAAAGTGGTAACATGATCGTGTTGGAGCTCTGGATAAGAGGGAGAGCAGAGAAGCTTGAGGAAGTCAGAGAATGGGACTTGTTTACAGGGAGAAAGAGAAGCTCAGATTGGAAAATGACACTGGCCAGCTTAGAGCATCAAGCCACTGAGGCTGAGCAGACCTAAGCTTAGCCAATGAGACTCAGAGGCTCGTTAAGCTTACAGACCCCAACCAAGTCTTTCCTTTTTGATTTGTTCAACTAAGATTACAAGACTCCTCCGCCTCATCTCATTGCCCTTCACCGCCGACAAGACTACATAGTGAAACTTCAATAGATCGATCCTTGGCATGCTGCAAGCAAGGGACTTTCCGCATAATTGATCCGTTTCGACATAAGACATTGACAATCGAATTCAACTTCATGTCGATTCTTCCAGAGGCCAACCAAGATCGCTTTGGAGCGACTTCCCATGTGTTGCACATATCTCACTTGCGGGCCAAAGGCTTTATATCCCACTGAAGCAAATACACGTTGCGCTTACGTGCTGAATATGACGACTCACGACCCTGCTTGTCTACAGATAACAAATTCATCAAATGTTTCTACCAATCTAGATGTCTATTCGACTCAATGATTGAAGATAAACCTGTCGATCTACAGATGTCGCGATACCAGTCGTCTTTGCATGCCTTGCTTAGCTGAAACGTATCTCATGGATCCAATCGGATATCAACACTTTCCACAACAGGCCCATTGGGGTAGGCAGTGTTGACGTGGGATGGTTACTTAGGAACAGTCACTGTATAACATTTAGCTCTGTTGTCTTCAAAACCTCAAGTCACATACAAACATCATGTGTAAAAACAGCCAGAAGATGTGCATTCTGGCACCAGAAACCTCAAATAACCTGTGTATTTTGTCAGTGTGTTCTCAATCAGTTGGGCATATTATTATTTCTATATTTCTTACAAGAGTTTGAGAGATGGATTCTCCCATACCTTCAAGGTACAATATAGGACAATCCTATACCCGCATGAGCATGAATTTGTGCTTGAGTACTTTGAACATGAAAGAATTGTTCAATCTCAAAATTCATTATTAAAATGTTTCCATATACCAAGAACCATTTATTTTATTATATCAAACAGCGTACAAATCATAAGCCTGCAATTGTAAAGCAAAAACAAATCAAAGTACAGTCCTAAAACACCAGGGCCTAAACTGACTGGACCCATGTGAACAATTTATCATAAAGTGGTTCCACATAAATACAAATAGAGCTATCACCTCAAGATCATCATGCACTGTCATCTTCATTAGTCAAATCTAAAACACCAGAGCCCAAACATTAGCCACCCAGTGGACTAGAACCATCTAAACAAAATGGACCCATTGCAATAGTTGGTGAACCAGGTATGTATGTCCTCAAATATCCCCAGATTCATTTGCCCGTTGACATCCAAGAGTGTGTAAGTCTTCTTCTTACAAAAACCATCTTTCTCTTTTATTTTAAAATGATGAAGGTTAAAGTTATGGTTTGAGCAGCTCCAAGACTGGATTTGAGGATGGTGAAGACCCTTCCAATTGGGTTCCAAGATTGAAACATAATTCTTGAACCCACCATCTAAGAGGTAAACTTTGGTATATAGGGTAGGGTGATTGATTTCCCAATCTTTATCTTGAAGATATAAAGCCCTGTTTCAAACACATCCAAGTTTAAGTTTGAAATATAACTGGGGTCAGTATTTGTAACATAAACTAAAGAGAAAGAAGAATCACTGAGAAAGAGGGATTTTCATAATTTGACTTACATTTCAGGACCTCAGATAGACAAAAATTTGCAAGGGAAAACCAATACAAGTTTCTTTGATGCTGCTTTTCCTTTTCCTTTATCAAGACAACCAGAGATGGGAACCCCAATTCAGCAAAAAAAAAAGGATTGATCTCCTCCTTGGTCTCCACACTGATTCCCGCCTTGATATGGCTGCCCAAGAATTCATACTCTGATCAACAGTCAATAATTATGGTTTCTAAAACTTCTTCATCAAATGCACCTCTTGTGAGACCATCTAATGTTTCACTGCTGATCTTTTTCATTGTGTTGTACAGAAGTCTTGAGCTAGGAAGGATATTGTCAAAAGAATTCTCTTGGAGATGACCTTGGAATTTGGTCTTGGGATTCTTGAGGGCTTTTGAAGATCCCACAATCATCTGGGTAGGTGGCAATTCAGTAGGGTAAACAGGGCTTGAGGATTTTGATTTGAGCAATTTTTTTTATGTTTCTGTCTTTTGCCAATATGAGTAGATGCTGTGAAAGGATCATTGATTTTATCATCTTCATGTCTTGTTCTTGGTAATCTATTTGATTGTTGCCTAGCACAATATTTGCTCTTGAGGTTTGGGGTCTTTGGAGTGAGAGGTACAAAACAACTTTCAGCCAAGGCCACTGACTTTGAAAACGTCTTGCTTGGGACAATGCTAGATCTACTATGTGATTTGTTGATTTTCTGTTTGATCACAATTTGTATCTTTGAATTCTTTGGATTATCCACACAATCTTCAAACTCCACATTCTTGATAGGCTTACTCAAGGGCAGAGACTGTGGAAGTGGCAGAGGAGTATGAGAGGATACAAGGGCAAAAAACTTGGAAGAGCATGAATAACCAAGGAATTATGATGACATACTTCATCACCCATGGCAAGAGATGCCAAAGCTTGTTGTAAGCTACTCTTAGTGACTGGCTTATACTATTTGGAAGGACAAAAGCTAGATTTGCTACTTGAATTGTTGGATCTTCTCCTTGTGTGATTGAGGCAAGCAAATGATGGTTAAACTTGTTTAGGAGGAATAGCAAATGGTGGGGAAGATAAATTGGCTTGTTCCAGAACAATGGGTAGACTTGGGTTGGCTAGCAATCTTGTAGAGATTTGGGGCCTGGCCTGGTGTTGAGGCCGGTCTCCTGCCTTGATGAATGACATTTTCTTTTTTGTCATGCATGGACATCTTATAAACCATGATCAAAGTGATGATAGAAAGACAGATTCAAGGATGGGTGAGGTATAGGAAGTGTTGTTTTTGATGTTGTGATAAGATATGGCAAGACTAAGTGAATGGTGGTGTTATGAGTTGAACTACAAACAAACTTGGATGGATGTGAACAACTATACAAAGGAATCCACTGAGGATATGAGTGTATAGGATCTGTAAATGTGTTTGTGAATGACAAAGAGGATTACTGAACATTTTCTTCATTTTTTCTAACAATGGTTCACATTTGGATAAAATTTTGAATTAGCTCTGGCTTAATGACTAGCAGCACCAATAAGTAACAATCATAGTCTAATGATTTTGAAAGCTTACCGCTCATATCACCTCAAGTACATGAGATGACTAGCACATGGTGGGAAGCTACAAAGATGGCAGAGAAGTTATTTCAACTGAAATCTCTTTGTCACTTGAGAGAAATTGTGGGTTTGCTCATGAATTTGGTTTCCTTGAAGTGGTTTGTACATTTGCTGTGTGTACACAATGACTGTATCATGGTACTGGTACTATGAAAGCTGACCCATAAGGTCTTCTTGGACTAGAATTGTGTTACACTCATGCTCATCCCCTCTCATATCCGGAAAAGTCACATGGACTTAAATCATAGATAGGATCACAAAAAGACTGACAAGATGTGTGGCTAGTCCAACTTACCACAGCCAATCATGCTTTTAAACAGTGGCTACATTAACAAATTGCTTGGACAATCACAAAAGCAAAGTCGTCAGATGCCCCAGCTGAGTTTTGCCACCTTGATACCAATTTGTGTATTTTCTGATTTTCATTCCAATTTTCATGTTGAAATGTCAAAATGACCAGAACATAAACAGTGGGCACTAGAGCAGCTGGATTTTGTTTCAAAACAAATTGGGTACACTATTGAATATGTGAATATAGAGGCCAAATGGAACTCCCCTTTTCTCTTGATGCAATCAAGTCTTGATTGTCTCTTGCTCAAAAACACAGGTGTTTAATGTTGATTGAGCATGTAGTAAGACTCAATAATGAATTAGAGCCCTTGACCTTCAGGATGAAGTGATCACAGCAAGACTCAAGGTTTCTGACCTTTTTATCTGCCTGGACCTACGGAGAAAGACATATACAGAACGGAAGGACCAAAACTGCTCCATTGTAGTAACCCTGAAGCGGTTTGGGCAGTTGTTTCAATCCACAATCACTGGACTATTGGATACAATGAATTTTCTTCTTCCACTCATTACTCATGTTGTCTCATTGAGGGGAAGGAATGAGGACACTTGTTTCTTTGTGTTTCTTTTATTATCATTACACACTCATTTTTAACTAATGCTGTATAGTGCGTGGAGGCAAGACCTTGGCAATTTGGGATCAAGTAAATACAGGTAAATACTTGATAATTTGCACTTTTGGCCCCGCCAGCTCAAATTCCAGATTGTTCAATCTGGTTGGGTTCTAGTTTTATCATCGATATTGTTTGCTGCTCATCCAACTCAAGCTTGGTTTACTGTCCCAAGTCAACAAGCTCTTGGGTTACAAGTTGTTCTTTTTCTCAACTTCCTACGACAAAAACTCAAGGAGATAAAATACATTTGCCAAAGAAGATCAATTCTTCAGAAAAAAAAAAACGAAATGGTTATTTTCTCCAAAAAGATATGCAGGGATTGCTCTGGATGAGAGCATTCCAAAAGCTGGATTTTTTTTGAAAAAGGTGGTGTCTTGGTATAGATATACTCTTTTGAAAAAAAAACAACCAAAAAGATATGCATGGAATGCGCTCGATGAGAGCATTCCAGAACTCCAATTGGCTGGTTGATACCATAAGTTTTGAGGTGTAGCAATTGTTTTGGGCCTTCTTTTGAATTTGACAATGATTTGCCTCCGCGCACTATAGTAGAATACATTTCACAGGTTTTTTCCTGGTCAAACCCATAGAATATGTATTTGACAACTCTGTAGGTTTCTTGGGGGGGCTTTGCATCGGCAGGGGGACAAGGGAGGTAGGACCACCTGGAAAGTAGATGGGATGGTGCTGAACAGCAGGGCCAGGCAACTCTCACACCTACAGTATTCTGAGCTACATTAGAAAACCACATTGCATAAACTTACCATCCAAGGGGTGGAACCTCTTTAATTTGTGTACATTGCCATAAGCATCAAGTTCTGATACACCAAACACATTCCTTCTTCTGGGTGGAGGATGGGAGCAAAAAAGAGTCCAATCTCAAGCGATGAGATTGTGAGAGAGATGAGTGAGGGATGTGAGAATCCAGATCCGGGCGCGGGATAATCCAAGGATGAGAATTACAACGTGGATGGAGGGGGAGGAAAATGTTGCAGAAAAAATTCTGCAACATTTTTATGCATCGAGAGAAACATGTCCCGGCCCCGGGCCACTTTCTTGATCACCCATTACCCGACATCTACCCGTATGGTGGAAAAAGATGGTACCGTCGTGCCTTTAGGTACCATCAAACATTTTCTTCTGGGAAACTCTTCAGCTTCAAGTCTCCCAAAGATCATGCTGAAGGAACAATAATCACCATTCTTCCATTTTAAGTTTGCACGAAGTATTTCTTTGTTCGCTTGATAGGCACTTTCCCAAAATGTAGTGTATCACGTCACAAAACATCATATGTACAACCAAGAAAGTTGTGTACAGTAAATTTCAAAAGGCTTGAAATCAGAAAACTCGAAAAATCACAAGCTGGCCCGTGCGCGGCGCAGCACCGGCCAAATTTCAAGTGGCCGGACTGTCAACTAACCCATCACGTATTTGGATTTGCGGACTGCAAATCGGACTAACCTGCAAATCCTCAACAACCTTCATGACTTTCGACACTATCCCATCTTACGAGCTTTCCGATTCCAGATGAGAAGAACCACGGTGGCGATGGCGATGGCCAAGGCTTTGGATGGCCTTTTCCTATTTGACCACGGCGACAATCACATTGTGATCCGTTCTTTGGAAACCTCATTCAGTCTTTCTCCCTACACCGTCAAAGCTTTCATATCATTCCAATTTTCAGCGTCAATTCGAGGCGATTTCCTTTTCAATCACTTTCCAAAAGTGTCAATTCGTTCTGAATTTCTTCAACATCTAAATCACTTTCTAAAAATGGCTCCAACTCCTTCTCGTACATCCAAGTCTGCCAGACTTTCGGCTGGTTCTCCACTTGCGTCTAATAACCATAACTGCGAGATGTCAGTCCCCTTGATGAATGTTAGAAAAGGGAGACTGACTGATGAAGCCATCTTATCCTTTGCAGGATTGATACCCATCACGCGGAACCCAACCCCACGGCAAATGTCGATGTCGCCAGCGCAGAGCGAGAATGCTTGCTTGCCCCGCTTGATTTGGCCGATCTCTTGGATTTGAACATCAACGCGAGCGATACGACTCAAGCTGTGGGCGCGTGTTTTGAAAAGTCAGGCGCACCTGTGCGCCTGTTTTCACCAAAAAAATTTGCCTCGCACCCGTGTGCGGCGGTGCTACGCACCCTTGTCTCGATTCGCTTTGTTTTAGATAAAAGCAGCGGAAAACATATATTTCATCATATAAATCTTTTACATTTATATGGAGAAAACTTTGATTAGACAGGATAAGTTGAAATGTTGTAGGAAATCATTTGAAGAGATCATCGGCACTCCAGGCCACTCCAGGACTGTCTGGAACATCCATAACATGCGACTCTTGAGCCAGACTAGATGAACAACTTTTCTCAAATACTCGGAAATCAAAGATAGAAGTGATGAATCCAGTTTCGTCTACATAAAGACTGGGATCGATAGGGTCCAGATGAGCGAATACACCTTCTTCAAAATATTCCAATTCTTCGGCCAGGCCCAATTCTTGCTCAGCAAGAGCTTCTTCAGTATCGAGATCGCTTTTCAAAGCTTGTTTTTTGTTCTGAGAGGTGTATATTTTGTTAGGATCCTGTGATAAGAGATGCATCCGGACCTGTGAAGACATTTTTAGAGTGTTGGTCTTCATGCTACTACGGCGCTTCGTTTTCGTGGCCCCCATATCCGAAAAAAGACTTTCAACACCAGCTGCATGTGGAACTACTTGGAGAACAGAAATCGCGAGTCTCTTGAGAGGGCTTTGATTGGCTGAAACCGGTAGACTGAGCCAACAAGTAAGGGGCTGAGAGCCTAGATCGACTCAAGCAAATGTCAGATGAGTCATGTAGGTATAGAGGTCTCAAGAAACTATAAAGGGACTTACTATTAGTGTCCGACTGAAATGGCGACTGAGAGTTATAGAACCTAATAACTTCATCCTTTATTGTGTAACCTTCCCTTGCAGAGAATCCCCATCGATTAGCAAGGTTACATATCATCCAATTCATCTTGCGAAGGTCAAACCCGCGAGATACAGCAGTAGTCCGAAACGAGGGATTCAAAAAGAAGGCTATAAAGTAGATGTCTTCATTGAAGACTTTGCTTCGCAGGTGTAGGACACTTTTGGAATATCTTTTGAATGGAAGATATCGACTGTAGACGTCGATCTTTGATAGAGCACAATAGACGTGCAGAACTTCTTTCCAGATGTCGGCAAGAGTTGTGTTGGCATGTTCCAATCGACCGATGGCATCAACCACTGATCTTAAAACAATTATGAGAGCTTGGTTTCCCGTGAAATGGTCGCGATCAGAGATTATTGATCGGACATTTGCATTGATTTTGGGTGAATCAAACAAAGGGTCATCATCGGCTTCGATTGCTTTCTTGAACCCACCCTCATGTTCGGATACACTGATGCAGACTTTTGCCATTGAATACCAGCGAGTCTCGCATGCAGTCATGAGACCATGTCCAATTTTGTTTTCTTTTCGCCAATCTTCAAGGAAGTCAGACCAAAAATGTGATTTTGTAAAGAAATTGACCAAGTTTTTGTTTGCTGAGACGACGTCGGTCATTGTTGGATGTGACAGTATATCTTTGGCAATAAGGTTGAATACGTGTAAACAACAATTGATTCCAATGACATGTGGATGCTGTAATGTGATGTTTTTCTAAAGAAGACAATCAGTACCTATCTAAAAAAACACAGATACAAGACTTACTCGTAAGGAAATCATTGGACTAGGCGAGTCTGTGACCACAGCACAAACTTGGGACCAATCAAGGGCCTTCTTTTCAAGTACTTTGTCCAATGCGGCATGAGTGTTTGCTGATGTGTGTCGTTTATGATGAAGATCAAGAACATCAATGAATTCCTTGATCTCAGTACCTTTGAGAACTAAGGTAGCGTAGATACTTGACTTGGAACAATCAGTCCAGCCATCGAGAGAGATTGTAAGAAACTTTGTGTCTTCTAAGAGCTCACTAACACGGAGCTCGTTTTTGGCGTGTAAAATAGGAAGAGTAGAATCACACATTGAGTAACGGGTGGGGACTGTGTAAGGGGTTCGGGAAAGAGTTTGTTGGTATTTGATGAAAAAACGGTTTTGAAGAAATGAAAACGGAATGTGTCCAGAGATTATGGCTTTGAGTAACAGCTCGTGAAGTTTCTCGGTGGTTGATTTTGACATTGGCGTGAAGTGATGAAGCGTGCCTTGATTGTCGTTCTTTTTTTTTTTGAGGCAATGTTTACAACCAAACATTCATCATCAATTGACCGTTTTGAAGTATGAGTTTGGCTGTGATCCTCTGGAGATGAGTCTGAATGCTGTGTGTCGTGCTTGTCAACAACTTGCTGAAGGTAACTTGATTTCTGTTGAGCAGTCATCTTTGGACAAGAATCTTTTACGTGAGCAAATAATTTGTGGGGTTTTCCATTGTACCATTCTTCCTTGCAGTATGTGCACTTTTCCTCTCGTCGCTTGCTCTTGTCGTCTCGGAGTGCTGTTGTAAGAAAACCTTGCCATCGAGGCCCTTGTTTGGAGTTGGGCAGAATCCACTTGGAGCTGTTTGGACCGGACATTGAAGTATGTGAGAGGGAGCTGAAGAAAAAAATTCTGCCTGTTGTCACTGGGCAGCCTCAAGATCCCTTGCAGCTCAGCCCTGTCGCACCCCTCGCCCCCCCCTTTTTTAGCTTCTCAGGTGCGAGAGGTGTGTCGCAGGGTGCGCCCGCACCCCTGTGCGGCGCACTCACCCTGGCGCCCACAGCTTGAGATACGACATCAGGAATAGGATGCTGAGACTCGCCTGTGGAATTTGACTTCCGCCATGAGTCTCCAGAAAATGTGCCGGGTAAGACATTAATCAAGACCACCTTCACTGGTTTGTCCACACTCTGACTTTTCGATTCATTATCTTATAGAATCTGTTCCGAAAACCGAGAAAAAAACTGGTATGTAACAGTCGAGTTTAATTTCATTCATGTGGCTATGCTGACACATCTTTGTAGTTGCTTCGTCTGAAGTTGTGAAGCAGAAGTTTCATGATCTTACGGTGACTTTAGGATTATATACCCCTGAAGCAACCACTGGCCCGGTGAAGGCCAATCACAAACGGAAATGGGTGTTGCAAAAGTTCCCCGTCACAAAGCATCAATTCGACACTTTGATTAGTTCTTTTGCCCAATTGAAATCCTTTTTTATGGACCATCGCCGACAAGATCCGCAACGATACCTCAGGGGGTATGAGTGCTCTATTCCAAACTGCCAATGCCAACAAACAACTTACGATCAGTGTCTATGTTTTCAACCACTCTACCTATGGCAAGGGTAAATTGGGTGAAAACATAGTCACACTCGATGAACATGTCAAAGCGTTCTTCAAAGTCGTTGGCGATAACCCAACTCAAGAATCTGGAATCGTTGTCTCGATGGAACATCCAGCAAAAGCGGCGCAAGTGGTTGCTGTGGTAAGTCATTCTCTTTGTATAATGACTTTGTTCTATTGCTGACTCTCATACTTCGGCCGGTGCTTTTCTCGCATTCCATTTAGGAACGGTCTTTGGCCCATGCGGTTTTGGAAGTGTCCAATACTGTTCACAAAGGTCGACTCACCCCGCAAGACGAACTCGCCCACTCGGACCCCGTTCCCAAACGTAGACTCGTCCTGAACGAGTTAGTTCGACATCACGAGAAAAACGGCAACAGTGCTGCCGAAGGTTATTGTATTGTCAACGTCGATGACAACAAGTTGATTATGGA
Source organism: Melampsora larici-populina 98AG31 (assembly GCF_000204055.1). Lineage (NCBI taxonomy): Eukaryota > Fungi > Basidiomycota > Pucciniomycetes > Pucciniales > Melampsoraceae > Melampsora > Melampsora laricis-populina. The sequence goes on from NW_006768908.1 coordinate 33,600, forward strand.
TTTATCCTTTGATCATATGATCGAGTGGGCTAAGATACTGGTAAGCCATCTGATTGTAATGCCTTATGATCTCTCTTTCTCTTTCGTTTCCAAATCATTTTTGTTAATCATTATCTTTTTGGAATGGCTCATCATCCAGGCCAAGGACACGGCGGATGTGACCATGGACGTACCCCCTAAAGGAATCCCTGGTTTCAAATGGCGCAGTATCAAACGGGGTTTGGGTCACACCGCGCCTATTTTTATTGCGAAACGAGCGAAGACCTCTGCCTCCAACGTCGATGCGCCCCCCACCACCTGGGGTTACGCCGAGATGCAGGGCATGCATCTCGACGTGGACATGACCAAGGCGAGACGACTTGCTCACGGCTCCACCCTTGCCGCTTTCATTGAGTTTGCTCAAGTCCCTGAGAACGAAGTCGACATGGTGACTGAAATCTTTGAAGAAAACAACATTGACAGTTTCTTCGCCTTCCTTTTCCCGCAAGCTTTCAACGCCCGCAACATGGAACGCTGGAGCATTTGTTTTGGTACTGGACTCAGACTTATGGAAAGCGCTCGTCGCTACTATGTCCATCTCGTCAACTTGGAAGAAGAGCGCCTCAGAGCTGCTGCTGTCGTGATTGATTCCACCACTGACGATGAGCGTGAAATTCGAGTCATGCCTAAGAAAAGAAAATGATCTTTCCAAGTTGTTACAGCTCAAGATATAATATCTCTCTTCCTCGTCCATGATATATCCACCAAAGCTTGTATTCAAATTCCAACCGTCAAAAGTAGTATTTGTCTAATCTGCCCCCACTCAAATAAAGGCCAATACGTGTCTATTCAAGTAAAATTGTTTTTTTCCTTGTTTAAGTCTTATGTCTCTATTTGTTTTACAAAAATCATATCGCTCTCCTTCCAAAAAATGTGATGTTCTTTTCTACTACTGACAACTTGTGCTGGTCTAGTGTTGTGAGCGTGTTCCTTTCTCGTTTCTCTTTAATTGGTAATTCAAATACTTGCTTGTGCTGTCACATTATGAGCCTCCTGTGACCACAGACTGACCACTTGCTAAAGTGGCCACTCATGGGTCAGTGATACGAACCTAAGTCCAAAAAAACTAACTTTGATACCAACATGTGAGACAAATCGAACTTCAATTCGAACCAATGAACCAATTTGAAGTTCTTCCTGCACACTGACGACAAGCCCTGGGTTCACTTTGCCCAAGGCGATTTCTGCGTGGAGTTGATTCTTCTCACCTGACCAGAAGAATTACCTTGACCCACATCTTTGGATGTCTTCAAATCACAAGAGTTCGATATGAACCCTTTCTCTCTTCTGAGGTGATTTTGGTTCAAATCAAACAATGAGTCCAACCTACCTCACCTCAGCACAGTCTGAACAGTTATATATCTCTGATATAGAAGTTAAAGTGGCCTATGTTTGATTGATCATTTTGTCGCAGCGGGGCTCATTCTTAACTCGAGAATGAGTCCAAAGGAATCTCAGTGTTCATCAAGCTTGATTGAAATCTTTTGGAGCAAGATACGTTGTTCACGGCCCAGGAAGCAATTTGCAAAATACATGGGGTAGGATACAAATCAATCTAAAACTTATTTTGAGACAACGCAACTTGGACTAAATCTTTCCACCGGTCACCCAAATATCCGATAGCACAGACATAAACCTCAAACAAATTTGGAGTAACAAACTGATTCCTTAATAAATCAAGGACTTACATGCAACACTGTAACAGGGCATAAAATAAACTCAAGCTACAAGTATTACGAGTTAGGACTCTTTCACTAAAAATCATTATAGGGCGAACACAAAAACTCATCCTAATTGTAAAGGACGTGTGTCCTCACTTGAAGTCAATTTAACTTCGGAGGGGAAACTGATCAATTGCCACCGTAGTGGGCTTTGGAAGTCTAGAACCAAGGTATGATAGTGATGTATTTCTAGATCTGACTCCAAAGGAATATCATACAAGATCAGTCTCGAAGTTCCCTCAGGACTATACAATGATAACATGAAAGAAATAATATAAATGAAATAAAGAATTGTGCTCACCTGACTCCAAAGGAATATCATACGAGATCAGTCTCGAAGTTCCCTAAGGAGCCAGTACAACAACGTGGCGGTTGAAGGATATATGAATTTGATAAGTGTTAAGTCTAAGGCTACCTATGTCTAATACCTGTATTAACTGTTTGTGATGATGCGAGTAGTGCATCATTACATTCTCCTCCCCTATAAAAAGACTTGAGTAGGTTGAGAATAACAATATAAGGATAAGTAAATGAAATGAGTAATATAGAGAGGAAGAATTTGAAATAGATAACCCGCAAAAAGAGAACTACATAACTTGAAGAACCAGGCGTATAAGGAGAGAGAAAGAAAAAAAAGAAAGAAGGAAAGAAAAGAAAAAAAGAAGAAAAGAGAGAAAAGAAAAATAAGGAACCGGTATATAGTTGAGTCGTGCAAAGAGAGGCCTTGCCGCGTCGTCCATCGTCGTCCATGCAGTAGAATATCTGAAAGAAACAGCGGCCAATTCGACGCTCACAGTGTGGCCAAGGTGATGTTTTTTGACTCAAACGCGTAGCAAAAGCCCGGCGGTGCATACTAAGGAGAGAACTCACTTTTGGTCCATGGACCCTAACAGGATCTCCTCCTGTTCGACGAATAATTTCAGCTTTGATACGTTGAAGACATTGTGCCGTTTGTCGTTCACGGGCAGATCAACCCGTACGCTTTGACCATCGTTGAAGGTGTCAAGTACTTTGTAGGGCCCCTCGTAACGCTCTTTGAGTTTGTCGACTCCCCCTGAGTGCCTACCACGCCAGTCACCCGAGTCCAATAGGATCCAATCGTCGGCTTTGAGAACCACGTCGGAATGGCGCTTGTTATGATGTAAGGCTTGTATGACTCTGCTCGACCACAAATTGTCTCGAGCTTGAGCCCAATACCCCTCCCGTTGACGTAACCACGCCTCGAGCGTTGGCGGCGAGTCATCTGGTCCATCGATGGTAGGGAATAGTCGTGCTGGTCGTCCGAAAGTGAGCTCGAAAGGAGACGTGCCCGTTGCGACGTTGACGGCACTGTTGATCGCGAATTTGACCGATGGTAGTGCATCTAACCAGCGCGTCTGGCGTTTGGCGGTGAAGGTTCTCAAGATTTGGCCTACTGTCTTGTTTGTGCGTTCGCTCCGCCCATCTGCTTGAGGATGGTATGCCAACGAGCGGTGAAAAGAGATGTTCAGCTTACTCATTAATGATTTCCAGAACTTGGATGCCCATGCCTTGTCGCGATCACTAATGATAGATCGTGGCGCCCCCAAAGTTCCCATCCAAGCACCGAAGAACCTGGAAGCTGTCTTCTCAGCAGTGTCCGTCTGATTGACCGGGATCAGTCGTGTGAACCCAGAGAGTCGGCATGTGCATGTCAATATCATATCGTATGAATTGATCTTCGGAAGAGGGCCGATAAAGTCGATCGCAATGTCGGATAAAGGCGTTCTCGGCATCTCAGGTGTCTTCATCCGACCATTAGGAAGGGAAGTTCGGGCCTTGGTCTTTTGACAGGTTTCGCAGGACCTCACGCGTTGATCCACGTCTTTAGTCATTTTAGGCCAGAAGAAATCGGTTCGTAGCGTTGCGACCGTCTTCAGGGGTCCCAAATGTCCTACTCTACGGTGTGCTTCATCAATCAACCGAAGGCGAAGTCCAGACGTGTTAGGAATCAAAAGTCTACCGTCAATGAACACAAGTCCCTCGTCGACGTAGCAGTCGTCTCTGAGCGGTGTTCCGGCCTTGACAGCTTGGCAGAAGGTGTCGACTTCATAGCCTTCAAGGATTGATTGTCGGAAATCTGCTGATAAGGTCGTGTTTGATAAGGCTAGTGCAGCCACCGTCTCAACACCCACTTGAAAGTCTTCCACGTCCTTCCTCAACAACGCGTCAGCCACCGAATTGTCTTCACCTTTCACATATTGAAATTCTAAATTGAAATCCGCTAACTGCTCTAACCACCTAGCCTGTCGTCTGCTGAGAGAGCATTGTTTAAGCAAATATGTAAGTGAGTGATGATCGCTCATAACATTGACCTTCATACCAAGGAGGAGCATCCTCCACTTCTGCAGTGCATGGATCACTGCGAGGAGTTCTTGTTCGTGTACGGGATAATTCCGTTCTGCAACCGACATCTGCCGAGACTCGTAAGCTATAGGATGAGCACTCTGCCACTCTCGACCTTGAAATAAGGCAGCGCCTAGGCCCGTACCACTCGCATCAGTAAATAGCCACAGCGGATCAATAGAATCATAATCAACATTTTTAAGACAGGGTAAAGAAGTCATGATGCTCTTGATGTTTTGAAAAGCCGTCTCTTCAGCCTGTCCCCATTTGAATTGCTTCGGATCCAGTTTGCTACTGGTCAAGGGAGTCAATTTGCCTACATACTTCTCTAGTCCGGATACGAATTTTTTCATCCATTGGACCGTCCCTAAGAATTTCCGCACCCCCTTCCCAGACTTTGGAGATGTCCAAGTTCTAATCTGCTCGACTTTCTCTTCATCCGGCCTGACTCCATCCTCTGAGATAACATGACCAAGGAACTTTACTTGTCGACGAAAAAGCTTGGTTTTCTTCTTGCTGCAGTATAGATTTGCGGCTCGTAGGCGTTCTAACACAAGTTTCACATGTTGTTTATGTTCTTCAATGTTTGATGAGAAAACCACAATGTCGTCCAAGTATACCACGCAGACCGTGTTGATAAGTTCACCCAGCGCTTCTTCTAGTCGAGCCTGATGGGTAGCCGGAGCATTAGTCAATCCCATCGGCATCACGCACCACTTGTAAAGTCCCCACGGTGTCTTCACCGCCGTTAATGGGATATCAGCCTCTCTCATTCGGGTTTGAAAAAACGCATTAGTTTGATCCAAAATGGAAAAAACCTTTCCAGTGGCTACCAGTCTGACCAACTCGTCCACCTTAGGAAGCGGTGAACGGTCCCTGACGGTCATACTGTTCAAGGTGCGGTAATCACATACCCACCTTGGAAGTTCCGAAGGGTCCTTCTTTGGAATGATAAGGCTTGGCGACGCGTATTGACTCGTCGACCGTCGAAGCCTCCCCGCATTTAGATGTTGGTCTAATAATTTATGCCACGCTCCGTGGTGCTTTGGAGGATAATTAGGATATTGCCGTTTGTTGATAACCGCATTCGGATTTGTCAAGACTATTTTATGTCTCACTTGAGAGGATGGATGTTGAAGTTTTTCAGGGAAAGTGCCATCAACAAACTCGCCTTTCTCCTCCGCTTCATCAGAGATAGCCGGTATATCCGTTGGGAAGATATCATCAAATTCCGCGAGCAAAGCCTCCTCAAGGATCTTCCACGTGACTGGCTCAACACTACGGTAAGGTTCATTCTTCAGCTTCAGCGTCTTCTCCCAGTCCTTCCACTTCTCACTCTCACGGTTCTCAGCTAACGAAGCCATCTTATCAACACATTCTTCTTCAAACTCTTTTTTCAATTTTATTTCATGACGATAATCAAATAATAATTCACCCGACACTTCACTGACTACAGCTTTCTTGGAACACGAAACAGACAATTGATGATGGCAGAGAAATGGGGCACCCAGGATCATATCATAAGAACTACTGAGATTCCCAATTTTCATGTAGACACGATCAAATGTTGATTTCGAAGATGTATGCCTCAAGGATGCCGTTGTGAACTCCGTAAGCATCGGTGGTTGACCATTAGAGTCAAGCGCTAACCCCACAATTGTTGGCGTAACTAGCTTGCGTCGTTTTAGTCCTAACGTGTCAACCATCTTTTCAGACATCAAGTTCGTCTCTGACCCTGCATCAGCCAAAGCCCGGAATGTTTTCCCGTTACACGTTAGCTCCAAAATGACCGTACGTTGTGAGGTGGGGTGGTCCACATACCCTTCAGCCAAGGGGTCCGATGCATCTCCTGAATCCTCATTAATCTCACGAAGTTCACGGTCTACCTCTTCGTACGCTGCGATGGTAGCAGAATCATATTTGGGGAAGGTCACTGCTGCCACTTGAGGCTTAGATGATCGACCTGCTGGAGGATGGGTAGGTCGTCCCGCAGTGTTTGCTGACCGAGCCCGCGGAGGAACGTAGTTTGGAGGTTTCGGAGGTGCAACGTAGCCAGGAGGAAAGTTAATCCTTTCTTTGGAGAAAGTACCAGTACATTGCTTGTATTCGCTCCCGCAGTGTTTCTTGCAAAAACGGCAAAGACCTTGTGAATCTAAGTAAGAATTTATCTTCCAGTAAAAGGCCTGTTTACGATCTTCTTCAGAATCCCCTGAGTTTGTGGATTGACCAGCAGTTGGTTGAGGCATGTTACGATTGTAGGGTGCTCTAGGATTGGTCGTGGGTGTAGGTCAACGGTTGATGATCTTTTTCACAACCAAATATTCATATACCAGGTCACAACGTTCCTCGAATCGTATGAAATCAAAACCTTCCCTCTTCAAGGGACCATCTAAGCGTAAGGTTGATTTCAGCTCTGGTAACATCCCCAACATCATGTGAGTAGCTAGGGTAAAGTCATCGATCTCGAGTTGGTCGTGGTTCATAAGGGATTGAATAGAACGGGATCTAGTGCAGTAAAAACAAAAATCCTCATTGATCGACATTTTCAAGGTGAGAATCTTCTCCCGTAATTTATCGTTCCAATCAGATGGCAATGCAGCTCGGAAGAGCTTTTCTTTGAAGTCGGCCCACGGCATCTTGCAGAAGTTATCGATGTTGTGTGCCCAAAAGGCTTGAAGATTGGTCTCCAATAAGTAAGAACCCGTGAGTATGATTCGATCCTCATCTTTGTCGATCTTCTTGACCAGAAAAAAAAAAATTTAACGACGTGAACCACTTCAAGAAAGCCTCCGTGTCTCGGTAAGGCCCTTTGAATTGTGGCCCCTCCGACGACTTGAATTTGGCAAGATCAAGTCCTCGGGAATTCCCCTCGTCGGTCGTAGAAGATCGGGATTGAGCAGGTGCGTTCATTTGCAACTTGAGTAATTTTTCTTCCAATCCGGCAATGCGGTCAGCTGCCTCTTGTGCTGCCATCGCCCACTCTTCGTCCAATCGAGCTTGACGCTCTGCTGCCTCACTTGCAGCCTTGATTCCTGCTGTCTGTGCCATGATCATTGCACGTAACAGCTCATTGGTTGATGGAGGAGCCGGGGACGCTTCATCCGACCGTCCAATCATAGTTTCGGCTTTCGGAATCGGAGATTGAGAAGGAGAAGAGACAGGACCAATATTCAGGTCTCGGTGGAGGTGGTGTTCTTCCCGTTGCAAAAGGGATAAGGGAGAACGTCGAGTAGACAGTGGCGAAGTAGGAAAGCTTCCAGGTAATGAAGAAGCTCGGAAGGGCAAGGAATGTACCGCTGGGATGTAGGGTTTAGCCAATGCTGGGATCGGTCTCAACACGATACTCGCTGATAGAACTTTATCGTGAGTGTACCTTCCTAGCTCTTCGACAGACCGGTGTTGGAATTGTTGTGGTACAGTATTCGATCTTCTAACTATAGACTCCGGATCGTCTACCCAAGGTGTGAGTACAGTAGAATCGCTGCGAGTCGAAGCTGGCGGGGTCATATGAATGAGATCAAGAAGTATAAAAATAAGATAAGGTTTAATCGGGAGATCGTAAGAAGGTTTCGATCTTTGAAAATCCGGGGTGCGTTTAAGAACTGTGTTCTTCTGAAGTAGTCTGAAGTAATCAAAACCGGTAATGGTTCGAGAAAAAAAAAGTGTAAAGGACGTGTGTCCTCACTTGAAGTCAATTTAACTTCGGAGGGGAAACTGATCAATTGCCACCGTAGTGGGCTTTGGAAGTCTAGAACCAAGGTATGATAGTGATGTATTTCTAGATCTGACTCCAAAGGAATATCATACAAGATCAGTCTCGAAGTTCCCTCAGGACTATACAATGATAACATGAAAGAAATAATATAAATGAAATAAAGAATTGTGCTCACCTGACTCCAAAGGAATATCATACAAGATCAGTCTTGAAGTTCCCTCAGGACTATACAATGATAACATGAAAGAAATAATATAAATGAAATAAAGAATTGTGCTCACCTGACTCCAAAGGAATATCATACGAGATCAGTCTCGAAGTTCCCTAAGGAGCCAGTACAACAACGTGGCGGTTGAAGGATATATGAATTTGATAAGTGTTAAGTCTAAGGCTACCTATGTCTAATACCTGTATTAACTGTTTGTGATGATGCGAGTAGTGCATCATTACACTAATCTTCCTCATCGTTGTCAAATCGAGCATTGTATCGGGTCCAATAATGACGAGTGGTGTAGCCACTGTGTGCAATCAGTGGTTGCAATACCGATCGAGTCATGACGCGACCGGCCAGCAAAAGTAAGTATTCAGCCTTATCGTCTTCAAAAAACCATTGCTGTTCTTGTTTCAAACGGGCCTTCATACAATGGAAGCCAACTTCAATGGGATTCATATCAGGAGAATATGCAGGTAGGTAGATGACTAGGACCCCTGCGCGTCGACAAAGCTTGAGTATTCGTCCACCGTGATGAACTCGGGCGTTGTCCATGATCAACACTGAGTTACGAGCAGGATAAGGGTTCATAATAGGAAGCTATAAATCAGATGGAGGAAAGAGATGTCAAGCAAACTCAAGAAAGATGAGCATTGAAATGAGAGAGCAGCTTACCAAATCATGTCTGAGGAAGAGCTCGACATCAATCCTGCGCACCGGCCCTTCAATGACAGTGCCCGCTATCATTCCTTGCTCACTAACCGCTGGAAGTAACGTCCAATGAGAGCGTTCGGTTGGTCGCTTTTCACGCACGGTTTGAGATCCTCGCTTGGCGTAACTACGTTTTCGAGATGTGTCGCGTCCGACTACTCCGCTTTCATCTGAAAGTCAAATCAGACGTTAGTAATCACTTAGGAGACAGAAAATAGAGGAACTATATATGACGCACCAATAAATACAAAGCATTCCGGCGGGATTCCAGCCACCCGAAGCATAAAATCAGTCCTTTCTTCCAAGGACTGATTGGGATGAACACCTCGAGTGACTAAGAGAGACATTCCTAAACGGTGGTGGATCTCACAAGTTATAGTTGACCGAGATACGTCTAGACCAGTCAATTCCCGCAGGTCCTTTTGCAATTCATCCAAATAGACTGAGGGCTGATCAGTGACGAGGTCGTAGAGAATGGCCAGATGTTCATTGGACAAAGCATGTGGTCGACCGATGGGTTCGTAAGTCGCCGGATCCTTAATGACACGATTGGTGAGAAGGAAAAGCTTTTTCCATTGATAAAGCGAAATATCAGAAATGGAAGTTCGTAAGCGCAAGTTGATTTTGATAAGGGGGACGTCCTCGAGTGCCAACTGAGTAGCCAAGCGCTTGATTTGTTCCGAATAAGCGACAAAACCCATTTTGAGGGTAAAACGGATGGTAGGACAGGGTAGGAAGCAGAAAGACAATTTGGGATAGGAATCACAGAGCATTACCCGATGAGAGGGATGAACGGAAAGGGTGTCGATAGGGTTCACCCCAACCAGAAAATACAAGTCTAAAGAAAGTTCAAAAAAAAAAAAAAACCAGAAAGATGATCGATGTTCTGCAGATCATCGGTGGCGTGATGGGTTAGTTGACAGTCCGGCCACTTGAAATTTGGCCGGTGCTGCGCCGCGCACGGGCCAGCTTGTGATTTTTTGAGTTTTCTGATTTCAAGCCTTTTGAAATTTACTGTAGTAGGTTAGCTGACTACCTCTCACATAGACTCACGTTTTGAAAGGGATAAAGCGACGTGGTTTTCAAGACATCAGATCCTATCAAATTTGATGTGACAGGCCGTTCAAGGACACCGTTTATGGCAGCCTATAACATTTGTGAAGTTGTCAAGATGAACCCATCCATCTGAACTTACCAGATGAAGGTCAACTCCAAAGACCTCTAAACGTACAACAAAAACTCGTTGTATTTCATCTCGATCAGTCCCTAGAAAATTTCAAAGAGGTTTTGTACTCTTCGAACTCGATTGAAGGCAGGAAGAGGTATGATACTATAGGGCTCAGGAGGGAGCACAAGGTGAAGTGCGATGTGAATTCACGAGCCAAAATTGTCAGAGCATCCCTTCCATAAAAAGTGAGAGATTCCAGCGATTTTTTATATATCAACTACGGATTCCACTCCGTATGAAGGACACTTTCACTCCGTGGATCCTTTTTAGCCTCTGAAAATGAACCATCCAAAAAACAAAACGAGGGACTGACAAAATTCGCATAACAAAAGTACTGGAGATCAAATACCATCCAGATGGGAAAACAAATATCTACAAGTTCAACCTGATAGGCCTACAAGTGAGTTCAAAAGAGAACGGAGTTTTACAAAAACTATAAGATAATGATATACTGGACCGTATCTTAGGTATCATATGAAGTTGAAAGATGGTATGAAAATACCAGGCCATCGCAGGCAAAAGAGAAAGACCAAATCCGGGTTAATCCCTATACGAAAACCCATGGGACTCGAAGAAACATACTAAACCAAAAGTTATGAAATGAAAGTAAAGTAAAGTAAATTTAACCATCATATTCGCGCTATCCATTACTACACACGAGATTGAGGAGTTAAAGATGTCCATCTGCGTCGGTCTCGAAGTAATTGAACTTGATGAGATTCAAGTCTAGTAAAGAAGTTCGCATATAACTCTCTTTCGCTCTTTGGTCTTTGAGTAGGAGTGAAAAGCTGAGCAAAAGTATATGAATTGGGTCTATTAGTTGGAGTCCGAGGTGTGAAAGTCGAATTGACATTGATGGATGATTCGACTCTAAACATGGGCGTTTCGGGTGCTTCGAGCAACTTGCTTTCTGAAACCGACTTTCGGTGAGTTGTTGCAACTGTGACCGCAATATTGATTTCAGAATGCTACTTCCTTGTAAAAGACAAAGGATATCAAGACACTCACATTGTCCTGCCATGAGTTGATCGTCGAGAGTGAAGCTTTCCATTTTATAAGACATTGGTTAAGTGATTGAATTAGACTGGGTATCTTCTGCAAATCTGGTGCTTGTGAAAGATGTAATGAATTGAAGGACGAACTTGAGATACGCAAATGGAGGAGAGGGGGTGACAATCGCAGCACGCCTTGATATCTATAAAAATAAGAAAATGAAAGGCCCCTTTCCAACTTGAGGACGAATCAGCAACTACGAAATCGATGAAAACTCCCTTGCAGCTCTAATAAGTAGCGCATCTATACATCCTTTGTAAAGACTGAGCTTGAGTATCGTTACCCTTTTACGCTCAAAAAGTCTGATCACTGAGGCTCAAAGAGGCTTTTGATATCCAATCTCGTAAAGATTTGGCCTACATAGCACTCCCTGAATTGGACAGGCATGCAGGTAGCTACATAGCGTACAGACTACATCCGCGTCCAGGGGTTCATGCGCGATTGAACATTTCTCACACAAAATAATCGATTTTTGGCACCCAGCAGCAGTACCGAGACCGCTCCGCTGCCAATGGCAGTTGCGTTGCGATAGCGTTTTTGTTTCGGGATCCGCTAACCCATCCTGATGAACTGGATGCTACTGGATGATCAGATTACAGAAAGGATTAGATATGAAATTGAAATTTTTGGACTGCTCCCTTGCTTTAAAGAGTCTTGACTCTTCACGTTATCTGCCATGTCTCTCAGGACCCAGGCAGACACTGCCAAAGCTCATTGACCTGAGAGGTATGAAGTTTTGACAAAATATATTTTTCGGTATGAAAAAAGCTAAACTCAGTCATTTTAGATAACCCATTCACCCGGAGCTTTGCCAGGGTCCTTCTCTCTCACTGAACCTTTTCATTGGTACCAAAACTGTAGGGGATTGCTTCTTCTTCTGTGCATACATCCACTTTTGCATCTGTTAGTGTTAATGAATGTTGAAAGAATCGAATGGCGCCCAAGAGGTATCCTAGCCTGCGGGACGGATGCAATAGTGTTGATCCCCTCGGGATGGGTTACCAGTCGCCGCCGAAAATTTTGAAGGTTTCATTTTTGACGAGTTCGCAGGATCTTGGTAGTGATACAAAGGAATAAATCACTCACATGTATACCTAGTCGATGAATAAAAAAGCAGGCTATCAAGTCAACATGACCTTTTGATTCTCACATCCCATCCACATCCCATCTCGTCAATTTCTACTTGTGCATAGACTACCTTTTTCTTCTTCTTTTCGATATCTTTATTTCTCCTTGCCTTTCAAACGCCTATTCAACACACCCCAACATTTCAGATCTTTTTCATACAATGTTCTCTTTACACGCAACTCTCGTTCTGGGTCTCTGTATCTTTTTACCAAGCGTAAGTCAAGTTTTAATTTGAATTCTAGAATTTCTTTTGAAAGTTTTTGACAATACTAATTCAGAGGGATGCCCCTTTGTTATATCCTTAGTTAACCTTCGCAGAGGAACACCCACCTCAGAGTGCACATGTGTATTGGCGTTGGAAAGATGAAGCGAATTCTGACGCCAAAGACAGCAGTCTCTTCACCGGTCACGCTAATATCACATGGACTAGAAAAGCAGGATGTGAGATGTCAGGGCCTGCGAGTAATTTCCGGTTCTTTGTCTCTCCTACCGCTCGTGTGCATGTCGAAGCAGAGACCAAGAACAAAAGTAAAGATTTTTTGGATCCCAAGAGTGTTTATCATTGGCCTCATGCTAGAGGGTAGTACAAAATGTCATGCGTATTCGAGGACTGATTTTTGGATTCATAATGGAGATCGAACACAGAAGATGAAGATCCGATTGCCAGATGTAAGCTTTCATCTTATTTCTTTGACACTCTACCCATCCACCTTACCACATTCTTTGAATTGTTGTTTGAAGACTTAGGTTTCTGATGTCTGCTTTTGTGATTCAATGCACGATATTTCGACAATGTGTGATGTTTGGATGATACCTTTCCTATCTTATCAGATCTGTAATGGTACGTCACACAATTCGATTTATCAGAACTTTGTCTTCTCCGATCTCCACATTTCACAAACTGATCAAATATCTTTGTTTTATGATCACCAAAAGATCATGATTGCAAAGGTCCAGATCAAGAGATACCAAATGTTCAATGTTTGAATGGTCAGTGTTTTGCTTCATCACCCAGTTGACTCAATTTTTTTCTTAATTCATAACTCTGTTTGCACACTCACACACAGGCCCAAAAGGAAGGATTGTCATGAACCTTGACAAATGGATCGATGAATGCTTCGAACGTTGAGCTCGGGCTTTCCATCTTCTCATTTCCTCGTTACGATTCTAAAAAGAGGAGAAGTAAATAAGGGGATTGACACCCCTTTACGCTCAAAGAGTCACATAGCTGAGGTTCAAACAGACTTTTGATATCCAATCTTGTGGAGAGTTTGGCTACATCATGTTTCCTCAGTTGAACAGCTATGCAGACAGGTGTGGAGACGGTAGACCACATGCAAGTCCAGGTTTTTGATGCGCAATTAAACATTTATCACACATAATGATTGCTTCTTGGGACCCAAAGAAGCGCAAAATTTGCTTGCTTAACACAAACCCCACCAACCCAACGTCACGGTTTGAGGGACTCACGTCAAGTTAGCAAAGCTTGTTGAGCAATCTTGACACTTGTGGCGATTCCTGCATTGTCACTGTCAGAGGTGCTGAGGAGATATATTCACTCATATTCATCATTTGTTGAACCAAGGCTCGATCGAATTCAAATGTCCCAATCAGAATACGTTATCCTTTTGTATCTTCACTTCTGCAATCAACTATCTGGCACACTACTGCAAATTGCCCCACCCAGCCAACAAATAGATCGAATAGTAAGACCTTTTAAACATCAGTTTGGTCCGTATGAAAGTCAATGTGATTATCTATCAATCTATAGGAGCCACAGGGGTGAAACGGGGCGCCAAGCTGCTTCAATTCCTTTATCCATTACGTACATCATCGAAGCGTTGATCAAAGCAATGGACGACAACTAAGTTGGATTGTAAAGTACATAAACCCCAACCAGTCGAAGAGACGTACTTGAGGCCTAAATACATAGCTACGTGGATATGTACATAATAAGTAAGCTGTATAGCTTAAGTTGACTTTCTGACTGGTTTTGAGTGTAAATCAAGAGAAGTGAATGATCGAGTAGCTATTTAATCATCATCATCATCGTCAATTCTTCATTTCAACATTCCAAGATGTCTGAAGAAAAAAAACCAGAAGAACTAAAAGTAAGCCGTATCCTTTGATGGTCAATCGATCAAGAACAAAGACCAAAAAACACTGATCTTTGATAATCTTTTAGGATTTCACAGCCGAAGAACTATCATCACTATCAAGTTCATCTAATTTACATTTACTCATTCATGGAAAAGTTTATGCAATTTCAAAATTTTTAGATGAACATCCAGGTGGTGATGAAGTTTTGTTAGGTGAATCTGGAAAAGATGCAACCGAAGCTTTTGAAGATGTAGGTCATAGTGAAGAAGCCAGGAATTTAATGAATCAATATCTTGTAGGAACTTGTAAAGAAGTAAGCCTTTTTTTCAATCGATCCAATTCTCAACTTGCATTAGGAGTATTAATCAAACTTTCAAATTCATTTCTTTTAGCATGCAACCAAGGGTCCTCCTACTGCTAAGAAATCTGCTCAATCTGTCACGGGTCAAACTCACCAAGACGAATCATCAGGCGGAATGGGCTACCTATTACCCTTGGCTCTTCTTGCCGGATATCTTTCGTATCGTAAGTGGATTTAGTTGATTCTGATCTGACCGTTTCCCTAAGACCTTGAAACTCTCGCCTTCTTATACTTACACTCTTTCCTGTTTTCTTACTGGTGATAGGATTCTATCTTGGTCAATAATTTCCTTATTCAAACCTTGACTTGAATTAAGACAAACCTCATCTCTTTCACATCATACCTTCAAACCTTTTTCTTTCTTCTTTATTATATATACTGATTCTGAAAGATATGAGAAATCTAAATTAAACATGAAAACCTTTAACCTCATGAAAAACTTTTCTGTTTTTTCCAATTCTTGAAAACCAAATAAATTCTTAATCTTAAGTTGAGTTTTTTGAAATTATCAAGAGAGATGATGATCAATTCAAAATGAATTTGTTTTTTTCTTGACACAAAAAAGACTGCATGTTTTTCAAGATGAGAACACAAACCTTTGAGAATTTGTCTCCTTTTAAGTATAATCCTTTTCTCATTTCTGAGTGAACAAAACAGTTCAGAATCCAAACCTCATCTGTCAAGCACAACCAAGATCTCTGAAAAAGAGTTTTTTAAAGGTAAAAGTGATCAGATCTGTGTAAAGGCTCTTGAACTGTTGATCACAATGTCAAGTTTTCCCTACACAGCAAGTGTGGTATGATCTCAAGCTTGGTTTTCAAACTATAATTCTCAATTCTTCTCCTCTGAGGATCAGATGATAGATCTCAAGAAGAGAAGCCTATCGAGTGAACCAAATGTCTGTCTTTGTTTTTCAAATTAATCCTATTTTGTTGCATGAAAGTACCAAGATATGAAATTTTGAGAGATGCTGGAAGTATGGCAATGAAGTCAGTGTCTTGTTCACATTGTTCTACATAGTAAACCCACTAAATATACACAGATTAGCACAAAGAAAACCCATGGATTTCAAGATATCTGACTCTCTGAACATGGTTTTATAACACTCTAAAAATCACATTCAAGAGGTGAATATAAGTTCCATAATATTATCCCTATTTTGCAATGCCCAAACTCCCTCTTGGAAGTTCTGCATTCCTTCACAGGTAGTATCATCAAAAAAAAACTCATTGGGAAAAAGCTTGACCCTCTTACCTTCTTCTCCTTTTCTTGTACTTTCTTTATACATTTGGATGTTGTGAATCAAATTCCTTTACTAATTCATCACTATTATTTTTCATATATAAAGCTGTCTATATATGAGTCCAGACAAGTTTGATCCTCATCATTTGAATTTGTCTCTTTGTAATGTCACTACATAAGCAATTTACTTACTTGCTTCTTGGTGATCTTGACTCATAGGTAAGTCATTCATAGTGCCCTCATCTTTCTTCATCTCTATGTACAAGTAGACGCAGAAAGTTCACGTCACCCCCGGGGCCCCACCCTGCGTGTATTACATATGGTGTAGTGATGTTCCTGGCCCCGGGGGTGACGTGAACTTTCTGTGTCTACTTGTACAGTCCCCTCCAAGTGGTTTGCGTAATCATTCAAGTTCTGCAGCGGCGGGGCCGGGGCCTGTTGCGAACCCGATGATTACGAATCCTAGGCGTGGGGACGTGTACATGTATGCATGGTTCTGGTGCTTTGTGTGTGTTGCAAAATAAATGATCATTCAAACTTGTCTCTTTATCACTACATAATCAACTTACTTACTTTTGACATACCTGCTTGTTTGTGATTTTGACTCATACTATTATCACCTTAATTTTATCATGATCATCAGATCTGCAATACCATACCTGGACCAAATAGTACATAATCATCAAAAATGCTTCTTAGATATAAAATTTTCAAAAATTCCAGATTCTTTTTAAACCTTTGTCCATCTTCATCAACCAATCAACCAAAGAAAAAAAATGCAAAACCAAAACCAAAACCAAAAAGATACCTATAAACTTGACTTTTTTTCTTCTTCAATATTTTTGATTTTCACCACCAATACCAACACCAAATCAATCCATAAACCAATCCGATCATCCAAACCAAACTCCAAAACTGACTCCAAGCTTTTGCCATCTCACCTTTTCTTCTACTTCTACTACCACCTCCACTCCTACTTCCCCTCCTACTACTTCTTAATCTTTCAACTCTTTTCTTTCCAATGAAAATTGAAAGTAACTTAAACAAGATTTCACAGGATCGGTTTCTTCTTGTACCAAGTTGATGAAAATCTGAATTACTTGAATTAGAATACCTACTAGGTAAACAAGGACGCTAAGCCAAACCCAAAACGGAAAAAAAAACCCAAAACAATCAAATGATAGATCTACAAAATTTAGGAAAACTAAATCACACTTACTTTACCACTATTTCGTTGAGCAGATCCATTGAATTCATTCAAATTTGTGCTTCCAGAATGATAATTTTGAAAATTAGGTAAAGGATGAGAGATCCGATCATCTTCATGACCCGAATCGACCGGAGAATGATAACTGATCACACTACTAGGCGAATTAAACCCATTAGGATGACTGATGAGACCTCCTTCTTGGAAGAGTAAGCCAGACGGATAACTTTCTCTTTCACCGGCTAAACTTAAACTACCCGATTGTCTAGAATGTTGTGAGATCAATCGATGATGTCCTGATTCTTCATCTGATCGATTCTCTTCTGAAGACGAATCAGATCCAACGCTCATGGGTTTTTTCGTAAACATCAAGGTTCTTGATAATGATTTCCGATGACGATGATGGATTGGTAATCCATTGGTTTTGGCTTGTTGTCGTATCCTACCAGATCGATGAGAGGTCATTACATTCCAAATCGGCATTCCAAAGATCATCAACAAACTGATCAAGAATAATGGTACATAAAGATGAGTGTATGATTTGATTTGATTGGGTAAGAGACATGAGGTTTCAAAGGTGGAATCCTTTTCAGGTAGTTTATCAAATCTGGACGGATTCGAGAGTGATAAGAGTTGATATCCTGGTCTTTGTATACCCATTCCCATTGAAAATGATTGACTGAGATTTCATGGATTGGATGAAGGAGACGGATTAGCGTATGATGTTGATGGTATAGTGTGAACTACATCACAATAATCATGATCATCACCACTGAGCCACAAAAAAATGAAGACACATTAGTTAAAATGTATGATCAGATTCAAATAAATGAATTTTCAAAACAGATTCCTTATTTTTACTAACCTGAAAACAATGGTAGGTTGAATTTTTTCCAAAACGAATTTCGATAATTCTTCTGAAATCTCATTTTGATAATTCTTACCTGAACCTTGATGAATTTCGCGTCTTGATTCACGTAACGAACCACAAGAAGTTCCTTCTGATCTCCAAAGTGGAACATGAGTAAACAAAACTTTAGGTAAGAGTGTATCGGCTATAATTTCGATTGTTCAGAAAAAGGTAAATGAAGATGATCAGTAAATTGGTTGAAATTGATATTTCGAAAACAGATCAACTCAATCAAGTTCTTGATGATCTAATAAATAAATAAAATAAACGGGATAAATCACACAAACAGATCACAGAAACCTACGTCCATTAAGCTTTTCAATAAAGCTCTTTACAGGTCCCACCACTTTCTCCTGATCACTTTGATCCCCATTCTTCTTGCTTTGTTTATCTTCTTCAATCAATCCAATCGAATCTATCCAAACTATCGAATGATTTCCCCATTCAAGATGACCTGAAAGTGATCCAGGTTGAAAGTTACGAACAAAGCGTTCTCTAACTAAATTAGAATTAGTCGAATTCGTCCATGGTGCTAATCCAAGATCATGGTTACCCGCTAAATAGATGATTCGATTGGATTCAGATAATGAGTTTGGGATTGGAAATGTATGTCGGAAAGTATCGAGATATGATTGATATCTAGAATATGTAGGAATGTTTTTAGTGTAGATTGATCAAAGAGATCAGGTTTGAAAGAATGTTGACTTACTCAGATTGATCTGTAGTAGCCACACCAGCATCTAAAAGATCACCCAAGAAAACAATCGCATCAGGTTTTCTAATCCTAATGAGTAATCTCCAAGACTTTCTAATGAATTGATTGATGATTTGAATACTAATGAATTGAAGTAAATAAGATCTGGTTGGATAAGAATAAGGAATCGAAGGTAATTGAGGATCAGCAATGATAAGTAAATTAAATTGATTTGGAATGATATCAGGTTGTGATTCATCAGATGGAATTGAAGGCCATTGACAAGATGAGATTTGATTATAGAATTGAAACCATTCAGAATAAATTAAAGTGAGAATCCAAATGAATCGTAAGATTGAGATGGATTGGTTTCTGGTTCGATTATGAAAGATTGATGAGATCCTTCTGTTTGATTTA
>NW_006768909.1:0-11341 GCF_000204055.1 Melampsora larici-populina 98AG31
AAAAAGAAAGGGAAGAGAAAAAAGAAGAAAAAAAAAAAAAAAAAAAGAGGGGGAATCGAACGTTGCTCCAGAGGAGGCAGCTGATGCTGCTGGTCACTTAGAGGATCCCTTATCGAAGAGGTGGACAGCTACTTGTAATCGATTGACTCCTAGTTTAGCTCAACGGATTAAAGTAAACCATCTCATTCATTCATTCTTTCTTTCCAAAAGTTAATGATAACCTTGGTTTTGTTGATGTGATTTCTTTTTTTTTTTTGGTTTTTTTGGGGGGTATAGGAGGAATTGAATGCATTTAAAATGGACGAAATGGAAGTTCATCATTCTTCGAGAGTTCATACTCATTTCTTTGTGGTTTGTTTTTTTCTTGTCTCTTTTTCTCTTACCAATAGGTTTAAGTTTTGTGAAAACTGATGTGTTGATGGGGTTCTTTTTTTTGGGGGGGTGGAAATTGGATTGGTTGAAAACTTTTTAGTAATTATAAACCCTTTGATCAAAATTTGGAACCAAAAAAAAATTCATTCATTTATTCATAAACTTAAAAGAAACTTGATTTTCTTTTTTCTTTTTTTTTTCTTCGAATTTGATTGGATTTTTTTTATTTTATAAGTTGGTTTTTCATGTTTTTTTTTCTTTTCTATATTTTAGAACACTTGAAGAAAGAATGAATGAAAATTGACAAAAGAGAGAAAAAAAAAATCACTTATTTATTTATTCAAGCTTACTGATTTTTATGACGTTCGTTTCCGTTTAAGAATAACGAAAAAGATCTCTTACTTTCTGATTTGGGTTTCTTTCTTTCATTTTTGTCTTGATTTTTTTTTCGGTTCTTTTTTTTTTGATCAACTCGATTCTGGAAACACTATTTCTCTATCTCTTTCTCTCTTCTTTCTTTTTTTCATCTCAAATTTGGCTCTTCTCTCTCTCTCTTTCTCTTAGTTTACACATTTTATTTTCTTATGGACTTTTCTGGTTTACAACTTTTCTTTCTTTTTATCTTTCTCTTTGTTGATTTTGGTTGATTTTTGTTTGATATACATCTTGTGATTTTTCATTATATATAGGTTTTATTTATTTATTTATTTTGGCTTTTTCTTTTCTGACTTTTTTTTTAGATTTTTTTCTTTTTTTTGGTTTTTTTTTTTAGATTTTTTTTATTTATTGATATTTTTTTTATTTACACCAAAAAAAAATTAAACTTGATCATCTAAATTCCCACAAAAGAAAGTAACCTTCAAGAAAGAAAAATTGATGGGAAATCAATTCTTTTTATGAAAAATGAATGAATGAATGAATGTTTATTTTAACTTTGGAATTGAAACTGGTTTTTGTGTTTTAGATTAGAGTTATATATAAATACAACCAATAGATTTAAATGAAAGAAAATAAGATATTTTAGAAAAATGATCAGTTTGGATTTTTTTTTCTTTTTGACTTTTATTCTTTTTTGGGGAGTTTTGGTTTTTTTTTTGCTTTATTTTTTTTTTGGTTTTCTTTTTTTGTGGTTTGAATGTACATGATTTATTTTGAGATAATGAGAATGAGATTGAATTATGAGCTTATTGGTTGATGAAGAAAGAGAAGAAGAAAGAAAAAAGAGAAAGAAAAAGAAAAAGAGGAAGAAGAAAGAGACAGAGTCTTTAAAATGAAATAGATTTGATTACAGAAGTTTTGAAAATTGTTGATCACAAGTTATTTTGTTGAGCTAGGTACATAAGCCGCCTACCCAATCCTGGTAGTGTTGAGTGATTTGAATTGGATTTGGGATTGGTGCCAAAACAAAGCCAGATTCAGAAAAAAAAAGTCAGAAGTGGCTGTGGACAATTACGGTACTCAAAGTTGAGTATAGTTGTATATGGTTTTTGGTATATAGTTTTCTCACGACTATATACAAGTATCTAAAACTATATTTTCGAGGGGTAGTTTTCCCTGCTTCCATGCCACGTGCTCTGTATACCCAAATTTTCCTATCCAAATTCATACCATGCCCCCTCAATTGTCTACAGTTCCAAACACATGCACCAATTTCAACCAATCTTTGCAACGTGCTTCAAGAAACCCCATCAACACCTTTAAATTCCACTGATGCCGTCTGGAGTCTTGCTCATCCGCTAAGCAGTTCTGGCGCAACCCCCATTCAAATTGTATTGCCTTATCCTGCACACCATCCTTTCATTGCTTCTGGCTCACCCCTTGTCTTCATGTATCCCACAAGTCAACATCTTCCAGCAGGCACTGCAGCTTCTCTTCCTTCAGCAATAGTCATGCCATCTTCTATATCATCAAACACTGCTGCAACTGCACCTACAAACCCTGATGCAACGGAAGAACCTGTGGATAAGCTTAAGAAAGGATGTGGAAGTCGAAAATCAAACAATCAACCTTCAACTTCTTCAATGAGCAAAAGCAAGAAGAAAACACCAACTTCTACAAATGCCACAACCAATTCAAAGAAAACACCAACTTCTACAAATGCTACAACCAATTCAACCAGTGCTGAAGATGGGGCAACTCAGAAACAAATTTCATGGCAGAAAGAATTAAATTCAGAAGGGAAAACAATGTTGGACTTGATAGTAGAATGGAGTTGTTTAACTTGAGGTGATCAAGAGTCCTCAGGTGACGAGCAGTGGATGTGTATGGATAGCATCAATACAATCTCAACTAACTACAACAGATATTGGATGGGCCTTCCAGGAAAGAAAGAATGTTCAAGGAGATGTGCTCTGTATCTTGGTGCAAGAGGTTTTGAAACACCCAAATGGGACGGTGTGAAACAGAAGGTTATTGTTTTATTTATGTACTAGCTTATTCACAAAAGATACGACACCAGATTACCCCTCCGGCCCCGACTGGTTTACTGGAGGGGTATTCCGGTGTCGTATCTTTTGTGAATAAGCTAGTACTTTGTCTTCTGGTATCCAAGTTTCTGACTTTTTTTATCTTTGCCGTTTTACTATTTAGATCAACATTTTGGAAGCCAAATTCAAAGAAGCTGAAAGATGGTGTAAGTCAACTGGTGAAGGGGGGGCGCTACAATCCAGCAGGGTGTTGAGATAGATATTGAGGCTCACTGAGCAAAGAGGACTTTGACCAAAGAGAAGGAGGAAGAAATCAGGATGTTGGCTGCAAATACTACTAAAGGTAAGTTAGATCTCCTTTTCTTCCCAAACTGTGTATCTTTGCTACATGATTTTCGTCCACAGGTCAAGAAGAATGCTTACTAAGTTGGTGCTCCTATTACGATGTCTTACTGCCTGTGATGGGGACCAGAGCCGGGAACAAGCCTTTATACGCCGCCAAATCTGGTCCTACCTCTCAAACACCTGCAAATCCGTCAAATGTACCATGTTGCCCTCAGTTCCAACAGTCTCAAACGCAGTTCAGCAATTGGGATCCTACTCAAAACCTAGATCTGGATCCAGAGCTGTTATCGCGTATTGAAGATGCTTTGGGAGAAACCGATGAAAGTCAATCAAAACACTTGCAAGCTATGGATTGCTCTGCCAGTTCTCAATCAACATCCAAATCCAAAGCCCAACCTTGTCCTAACCCAAGTCTTTTGAAAGAGAAACCAAGCAAAAACCCGGGAAGACCCTTGTCAGGTACATTAGGTGTCCTCAAGACCATTCAATCATTGTTACTTACTAAAGCCAATTACGAAGAGATGAAAAATTTCAACAAGGCAGCAAACAGCAGCAACCAACAGATGATGGAGGAAGCTGTATTGCCATTGAAGAGTATCATCAATCTTTTAGAAACTCGATTTTCAAAACCAAGTGAGAAACACACATTAGATGATGATGATTTATCAGTTGAAGCAATTGAGAAGAGGAAAGTGAAGAAGGCTGAACAGGACCCTGGAAAGCTCCTACCAATGTGTCTGACGAAAAAAGTCCTATTTTGGACTTGTTGGGCTTCAATCTATCTGACGAAACAGGTCCGAATTTGGTTTTTGGACCAAAATGCATCTGACCAAAAAAGTCCTGAAAGTACCCAAGCCCAGGGATGCTTGTGACGAAAAAGGTCCGGTTAGGAGGGGTTGAACAGCAGACCTGGCAGGTAACAACTCTTGGCACCAAGTTCCCACGACAGTGATGTATACCATTGCGCCACAGATTATATGATTCAAAGATCTGTCATAGCAGTTCATACCGTTTCATCAGAAATTATCACTTCTTTCCATACTTGTCTATACACAAACAGAAGAATAGCGAAAAATTGCAAATTTTTCACCATTCCATATATGGCATTTCTTCCTCAGCATTTTTTTTGATACAACTCTCAGACACAAATAGTTCTACATACTGCGCAATTTTTTTTCTCGATATACCTCCAAGACACTTCATATAATCAATATTGCTACTCGACCTCCATTTTATCACCAATACTCACAATGTCTGACAAATCTATTCATCAACCAGAAGTTGCTAAACTTATGGGCAAATTAATGCGACTTGCTCAAGGATGTCCAGCTCTACCAGTTGCTACCAAAGATGATAAATTATACATGGTCTATTGTGATCCACCACGGATGGATTCTAAGGACGAGGAAGACGGCATATGGATTACAGTTGACAGAAAGCTCACGGCAACATTTGGTATAGATGTCATCAAAAAGAATCTCATGCAAGGCTCTCTAGGAATTGAGTTGGCTTTGAAATATCTCAGCAGGGCCCGCGATCACCCAACCTGGACAGCCAATTCAGAGCATCTCCTCAAATACAAGATGGAGATGATCGCGCAGGAATTGATAAGTCAGTTTTCCCCATTTTTTTTATATGGAAAGACCGAGGTCTGATGAGATTTATAATGAAAAAATTATCACAGAAGCTGGAGCTTCTGATTTCCTTGAGGAAGGGCCGATATCCACTGATGAAGACAAAAATAAAGGTATGCATTGTCCTAGATCGTGTTACAAGCCTCCCACCATTGAGTGTAGGTTCATTTTATGATCTTCTTACACATAGCTAGGAAATCGAGTGATTGTATCTCAACAAACAAATCTCACGGCACATCAACGGTCATGAAACGTCGAGTTGTTTCGCAGCCTGATGTTGATCCTGAGGCCTGTCACAGTCAACCTAAAAAACCAGCTGCCAAACGCCATCAACTCGATACACCTGAATCCAAAGAAGATACGATAATCATATCTTCAGATGATGAAATGACCCAACCACATAAAAGTACTAGCAAAATTGTATCGGCTCCAAAAAAACCTCCACGTGTCTTCTCCCAAATTGAGAAGGTCAATCTTGTATTGTCAGACGATGAGGTCACTCAACCACACAACATCAGTAGCAATTTTGTATCAGTTCCGAAAAAATCTATATGGCGCTCTTCCAAAGTCGATAAGGCCAAAAAGGCTGTGAACGTCCTCAATAACTGTCCTTTATCTACACCTGATGCCCCTTGCAACCAATGCAAGATTGAGGTAAATTCAGCGGACAAGGAATTTCAATGTCATTGTGGTCAAAAGACAATAGTTTTACGTGGTGGGCGCACTGAGAAAGTGCTCAGTCATTGGAAGACTAGTCAGTCTTTTTTCTCTTTTCATATCCTCTTTCACCTCACTGATTATAATTACTGTATCAAATTACAGAGGCATGTACACAGAAGACATCTACATTACGTTCAAATGCGGTGTTGGTTGGATTTCTGGCTAAATCAGATGGAGACAAACAACAGGTCAAACGCGGCTTTGTTGAGATCAATTGCCCTGGTCTCACCGATGCTACATGGGATCGACCACAAGCAAAACACTCAATCCGATATTTTCTTGAACATACCTGTAGTATCTATCGGGGAAATAATCAACACCGCATATGCCAAGAGCTTTTTGGGAAGGATGCTAATGAAAAAACTCTTTCACCCGATGAAAAAGCTCGATTGATGACTACACTCGATGCTCGAGCAATATGGGAGGTCAAACGTCATGGAGCACGCAGTGCTATATATTCTCGAAGCTGCACAACAAACCTGCTGATAAAGAAAAACGAGAAAGTTCGAAATTGCTCAGAATGTGAATCTCTCAAAGGAGTCCGTAGCTTGATAAGTGCAGTCAATCATGAATATGCTGATGAGGATACTCTCAAATTTACAACCGATCAGCTCATGGAAACAGATGTACACCACGCAACATTTGTTCAGTTTAAAGATCTTCGGATCTGTAAAAGCACACTTGAGTCTTCACAGAATGGAGATTTTCGCGAGTTTCTACACCATGTTTCAATCTTAGCTGGCAAGGGTTTATTCAAAGATCGTGAAGCGGTTCAAGGGTTGTTCAAGAGTGTTGCTGTGCGAGCGGAGCGTGAGCTGGGGGGCAAGTCTCTCCGAGGAATGCGGGTCGATCCGTATCTAGACGACTGCCTCACGACTCTAGGAGCAATGAGTCGCAGTGCACTCAATCTTTTTAGCAAGACTTTTGCAGGTCGAACAGCCCAAAGTCAACGTATGATTGAGGCGAAAAGTGGAGGAAAGTTGGAACCCGAAATACATCCAGCCAACTTCCATCAAATCGCCAAGAACCTTCAAGAGTTGGGGTACGCTGGACCAATCTCAGCTGCTTCTGATCAGACAGTGTGTGTCAAGACACTGCGACATCATAATCAATGTCTAGTTGGTGCGGAGGGAGGCGACAAGCCATTTGAAAACGATGAAGAACTTAAGATACTTATGAAAGACATAGTTGACAATGACAAGTTATGTTCAAAGGTACATTTTTACTATGATTTGTACCTTATTTGTCCAAGACACTGACATAATATCTAATTCTCCATATCAAGATTCGAGCTTACACCATCCAGGTGCCGTTGCCAAATATTCCAACTTATGTAGTAGCTCTCATAGCTAGTTGTTCAAAGGAAGGAGCAAAAGATATCGCAGACGAGCATGCAGCTGTTATTGATCTGGCACACAGATCTGGAATCATGATCATTTCAATGGGAGCTGATGGTGCTGCCACTGAGATATCCGCTCAAAAAATCCTTGCTCAAAAGACTGATAAATATCTCACATATACAAAATCTAACTTACGAGTACATGTCAAAGTGCCTCTGTTTGGAAATCCTCCTCGCCCAGTTGTGGCTGTGCAGGATCCTAAGCATGCTAGAAAGACTGGAGCAAATCAACTTTTATCCGGTTCGCGCTTGCTTGTCATGGGAAAGTATACCATCACTATCCAACAGCTTGCAGAGATTCTCAAGATGCCCAATAGTCCTCTTCTAGCAAAGGATGTATTTGATAGTGATAAGCAAGATGATGGACGAGCTTTTCGAACTTTATCTGCACCTACTCTTTCCGCCTCGCTTTGCCTTGAATCATCTACAGGCTTGACAATTTTTCTCTTCATCACTGGCGAGTTGGTCGATTCTTGGTTGAGTAAGACTATGGGACACCGAGAGCGCATACGCTCTGCATGGACTGCCGGATTCTTCTTACGACGATGGAAAGGCTACCTTCAAAAACGCGAGAAAGAGACAAATGGTATCATGAGTTTTCATCTTAACTGCATCTCACACGCTAGTTACAAAATATTCTCCAGTCTGCCCGTTTCTCTTTTGGGTATGATCATATCGTATCGAGACTACTATCCAGACTATCCATTTTGTCCTTGGAAGCATGGAACTGAATCATGCGAACATGTATTTGGATGGATGCGAGTACTTTCACCTCGCTTCTCTGTCCTTGATGCTCGGTTCATGATGCCAAAGATTCATGCAGTGGTTAAAAGTGTAATGAGTGGCAAAATAAAGATTCCTCCTTCCAAACATATCCACTCCGGTTATCAATATGCTTTTGGCGACGAGGGAAGCTTAGAAACAATCAAACACCTTCGGACTTACCCAACTAATGCTGAGATCTCTGAGGATCTGACCATTGCCAATCAAATTGCAAATAGTCTAGCTCATTTAGCAGGGATGGGTCCATTAGATCCCAAAGATGATGACTTACCCGCTGAGGAGGATGATCTACCTTCTGATGATGAAGACCTTGGTCCATATATGACTGATAGTTCACCTGGTACGTGCATACGGGGTCTTGAGTACTGTAATATACTTGGTACTGACTTCAGCCTCTTATCAATTCAGACATATCAACATGCGCAACTAAAGACTACCGTGTTCATTACGCTTCCAAGGCTGGAGACTTTTCCGAGGAGGTTGCTTTTGCCAAGGCTGCAACATTAGCAAAAGAGCAGAATACACTTGATCTACTACTTGATCAGGTGCCTGAAAATTTCGAAACCAAAGCGATTCGGAATGCAGCCATGTCTATCAAAAACTTGATGAATCCATCTGGTATGTAGTTCCCACAGCTTCCTTGTCCGGAATCAATATGAGTAAGTGAGTTTCTGATGGGCGCACTTCAAAAAGACCAATCAGGTGCAAGTATAATCAATGAAAGGTATTTGAAGCTGGTTGAATCTGGAAAACTACATACCAAGAATCTCATTCACCTTCGAACTAAGCATGACAGTCAGGTTGCTCGCCACAAAGGGAACGAACGAGCTTTGACCAATCCTGACGACTTGAGACTGGAAAGGACAACTGTGGATGGCAAGATGAACCCAAGCGAGTGCTCCAAGGCTATCTCTGTATATATGAAGAGTTTTGTCAGCACACCAACTGGTGCAGCGCGTAGACACCAATGGAACATTGATGTCAAGCTGAATATTAGTGGTCTTGTGACAAACACATCTCACCACCGAGAAGTTGACTTGCAGCAGCTCTTTGATGGGGGATTGATTACAGTTGAAAATCCTATCGAGCCCGGCAAATTGCTCTTAGCAATCAAAAATCAAGTAAGTCTCACTTTTTGAGCGACTTCTTCTGCTCAGATGGTTGTCCTGTCCAATACTAACCAAATTGCTTTTGAAGCAAATGCTTTTATGTCGCACGGTGATTGTGTACGAGTATGTTTCAAAAAAACATGCTTTTGTAACAAGTGCAAGCTCAAGGAAAAAATTATCGCATGTGGGTGTTCAGGTCTTGACTTACAACCCAGCATGGCCTGTTGCGATGCCCACTTCTCATTTATACCCACACAGCTGGACATTCAGCCTTCTGGATGCAGTTGACATCATCTATGTGTTTAAACCTTCAAATGGTGCAAACTTCGCATCAGTTCTCAAAAGTGAGGGGAGTTATTCAGTCCGCTCAGTGGTTCGCGAGATGTTTCTAAGCATCAAGATGGATCAGTTGGTCAAGCAATACGAGGATGAATGACAACGTCAGCTGGCCACTAACCCAGCTGATAAAGAGGGGGCTTAGTAAATGTTGTACCTTGGTAGTTTTTTAAAACATACGTGTGGATGGCCCAGTTCACGCCCAGGAACTGGAAAAAATGAAATATCATGCTTCTTTATTGGGCTTTTGACCGATCCGGGCGACTTTTGGCCGGTCTTCGGGGCTTTTGGCCGGTCTTCGGGGCTTCGGACCGGTCCTCAGGGCCTTTTAGGTATCTGACGAAAAAGGTCCTATTTGGGATTTTTTTTAAAAAACCCAGCTTAGCCTGCTCCAAAGCTGGGAGACTTCTGACGAAAAAAGTCCTAATTTGGCTAAAATTTATTAATTTTCCAGAAAAAATTCAAAAAAAGTCCTAATTTTCGTCAGACACATTGGTAGGAGCTTTCCAGGGTCCTGGCTGAACAGGAAGAACTGGAGCTACTCAAATTGGAACATGAATTAGATCAAGAGCGTCGGGCCTTGTCTGAGTGCGAGGGATCGGGGTTGTCCAAATTGGAGCTGGCTAAAGAAAAGACCGATATGATTACCAAATTTTGCTCAGCTGGCCTTTCACTTCATGAGGCTCAAGAGATGGCTCAGAAGATTATTGATGGTCTGAAATAATGTGAATAACTTCATTTTTGTTTCCCCTTGATGATGAATAAAGAAATTTTCTATTAAATAGACTGAAGAAAGTCTATTATGTTTGCAAGGCAATAGCTGATTTGTATATATCTCTCAATATATATCTATTGATTTAGTCAATAAAATTGTTAATGACCATTTGATCACTTCAAATACAAATTTTTATCAGAAATTATGGAAAGCTTGAGACTTTAATTGGTCATCAGTCTTCTTGTGTGATGTGACTCAAAATACTTACTCTTATAGTGAAATGAATCAAAATATGTGTTGTCTATGTTGCCCCAATTGTGTCAAAGAAACATTTGAATTTCACACTTAATTTTATGAGTCTTGCTACTCATCAGAGAGACTCATCAAAGGTGTGTTAGATGTTATAGCCAAAATAACTTCAAGTGAATTTCACAATCAATCAAAAAATCAAACATTAGGCCAAACAATTACAATTCAATTTTAAGAGTTTTCATCTTAAACCACAAACAATTCCAAGATAACTGAGATAATTTGGAGAGATTTCATCTTAAACTACAAAAGATTCCAAGTAAACTGAGATTGGTTTCTATGCTCTTGATAATGCCTAAACTGTTGCAGGAGCTCATTTCTTCTTTGATATGATGTGTTTTGATCCTCATAGAGTGGCTCATCAAAGTTGCGTTCATCATGATATTCTTGATGGGGTTCCACATCGATCAATGATTCTTTGAATTTGATTGAAAAGTTATGCAGGATACAGCATACCTTACTCCAGGTAACAGCACGTTGTGCTGAAGGTACGTGTCAGCCCTCAAGCTTTTGCGGAGCAAAAGCCAGAAGAGCTTCAAAATAAAAATATATATAAATTACAAAAAAATATAACGTCACCTTGCGTCTAGTTTCAAAGACGACACAATAAAACATTCCTTAGTATTTTACATGCTATTTAAATAAAAGATATACACTTGCGTCTAAAGTGTAAAAAACGAAAGCAATAAAAAACGTAGATATGTGACTACCTTCGAACATAGAAGAGCAGTGACATAGCTTCAGTAACTAACACTACACAAAATATAATATTTTCTGGGCAGAAAATTAAATTATTGATACACAAAAATATTGAGAGGCCAGGAGAAGGGCAAAAAATAAATAAAAATATGCATCTTGTTCCCTGCGGTGAGAGCTTCACTCTCCATATTTTTCCATATTTTTACAGTCTGTATTGATAAGTGTACTAACAATAAACCTTCATAATCATCCAATTACAACCTGTAACAAGCACTGAAATTTGGCTCATTAGTGTTTAGAGAAACTTTTGATTTCTGAAAACACCTATAACTTTGTCAAATCTGCCTCAAACCACTCAATTTTAAGTGCATTAGAAAGCTGAACTCTTCACCTCGAACTTTCATAAGATCAAGAACTATGTAGCTAGTATGACAATCATTCTATGGATCTGTATGTACAAATGTATAAAAAAGAGTGATATCTTTTTTAGCAGA
>NW_006768909.1:11441-18144 GCF_000204055.1 Melampsora larici-populina 98AG31
TGGACCGGGAATTGACAAAGTTATGAGTATTTTCAGGAATCAAAAGTATCTCTGAACACTGATGAGCCAGATTTCAGTGCTTGTTACAGGTTGTAATTGGATGATTGTGAAGGTTTATTGTTAGTACACTTATCAATATGGACTGTAAAAATACGGAAAAATATGGAGAGTGAAGCTCTCACCGCAGGGAACAAGATGCATATTTTTATTTATTTTTTGCCCTTCTCCTGGCCTCTCAATATTTTTGTGTATCAATAATTTAATTTTCTGCCCAGAAAATATTATATTTCTTGTAGTGTAAGACGAACAACGAGTTCTTAGTACAAACAAAAAACAAGATTCCCAAAGGAGAATTACTCAACTGATCAAATTCAATTCAAAACTAATGAAACAAGCAATTGACCAAGAGAACTATAGTTCCTTGTCCGAATGCATCCATAACCACAAATAGGTCATGACAACTGAACTAGGACCTCCAGAACCACAAGTTGAACATACCTTGTGCAGAAACAGACAGAGGGAACCACAGGTTAACCACTCCAGAAATATATATAAATACTAGAGTCGATTCACAAAAAAGATAAAAGACTCACCTTCAACACGATTAACTATCTTACAGAAAAATCTTTAGAAGCGTCCGACTTTTAATCAGAAGATATCCTTATCCAAAGTAAACATTTGATTAGTTAGAAGGAAAGGTCTGGTAAGCTAAAAAATCTTACTGTCTATCTCTTTTCTCCTCAACTACTCCTTCGAGTGTGTCCTTCCTGGGATAAAAGCTTTATTGAAAGTCATCTTACTACTCCTCTTCAAAGGATAGTAATACCTTGGTCACGCACCATTGGTTCTGCAATGTGAAGTTGACAGAATCCCTGTGTCTAGTAACACAGGCAGTTCTTGAGATTGATTTCTCTCGAATCTATTCCCGGTCCAGAATTTGACCAGTTCTGTTCTGTATTCCTACAGTGGGCCGTGGCTTCTATTTTTGATAAATCTCCAGATTATCAATTTGTGCACTAACTATAAGTACTATTTCCATCCCTGTTCCATAGGAGATAAATTAGTAAAGATCTTACGGACCCAGTAAGATCCTTGTCAGGACCAGAACGTGAGTAAACTAGACTATTCACCTTCAGTATTTGTAGCCACCCTGACAGTACGTCTTGGATAATGATTTGTAAGTTTTGCAATAATTGAAAACGAAGCTTAAGTTGGCTGTTACTGTGTTCACTGACAACTTGCTTCTCACTCAGAGCTTGGTTGAAATCACACCTGACTGCATCTAAGGTGTTAGTTCTTGGACTCTTGAATGTTGGAATGATATTCTGTGCACATGTATACCCAGAGTCCGCCAAAATGTATTTGTTTTCGCCAAAAATTTCGTCCGGATGCTGTGCAAGCTACACATACAAGATACAAGGCAAAAAATTCAACAAAAAATCCCCAGCTTTCAAAAAGAAAATTGCTCACTTGTGATGATGCAAAGATATGTTGGTTGTGTACACTGTCACACCACGCATGTAGATAATATATGATTTGACCATGATAATCTGATACTAACATCGTATTGAGAGCATATGTATGCTTACGGGCCCAGAAATCTTCTGGATCTTTTGTTGGTGCAAATGCCAGCGGAATTAAGGTGCCGTCAATGAATCCTACACAGTCCTCAAAGAAAGACCGATTGCCAATATGCCTCTTGATACAATTTCTTTCTTCTTGATTTGGCCAATAGACATATTGATTTTCCAATTTCAAAATCTCTTCAAAACAATGATGCGTAAAGTTGTGTACGTACCCTTCTAAAGCCACACAACTATAGTCAGTAACGTCTCAAGGACCAGGACTTCCAGTTACCAGTTACCTCCAATGAATCCATACATCTGACCTATCATATAAGCACTACCCCCATTTCCACTTGAACCTAAACGGCATAAGGTGACCAGTAACTGCCACTCAACAGGTGATTGAGGTACAGAGGAGTTGCTATGGAAAAATAGATCATATTGGATTAGATTTGCTAAATGGTCAAAGTTCTCGCTCGACATCCGGGCCTGGTTAAAATGTATGGCGGAGATCAGAATTAGACTTGAAGTACATGAGAGTAGAAGCAAATGGAACTTGCATGGCAAAGAAAATTGTGTTTGGCTCCATTAAAGACTTTGCAAAACCTTAGTACTTGGAACGCTGTCAATCGGTTGTGAATCCTTGGTTTGACACATTGCAGGTGAGCAAGTAAATCAAGCGCTTGACCAATAGCCAAAGCTAAGTTAAAATTATGGTGATGAATTGCTTGCTGAGACTGGATCAAAGCTTCAAGTTCAGAGCCGGTGTGGTGATCAATTTATGGGATCAATCAAAAAAGTCATTATTAGCAGTTTACCAAGTTTAGCAGGGAAGGAAATTCAAAATAGAGGTTTTGAGATCAATTGAAGCTCTTATGGGCTTATGTATTGGTCATTGGGTCAAGATTAAATGATTTTAATTCATATTACTTATTAAGATTGTTAAGGTTCATTCACAAACTTATTACAAAAAGAAAGAAAAACATAAGAAAAAATCAAAAATATAGGTATACAGGCTTGGGAATGGTTTTTAGGGTAGTAATATTAGGTTTATGGGTTTAGTAAGGTTAGAATATGGAAGGACATCATTATATTATACTGTAACAATTTTAATCTGGAAGGTTGATAAGGAGAAACAGCAGTTATTAGGGAAAAGGTACTTTTTTGAAGTTGGTAAACAAGGGGTATATGTGTAGTTTGCATATGTAATGGTGGTAATAGTGGAATTTAAGGTTGCCAAGAGGATTTTCCAGGATTTTTAAGGCTATAGAGGATGATTTCATATTACATGAGCAAGAAAAGAGGAGTAGCAGCTGTGAAAAGTAGTGAAAATGGGTGAATTTTGTCAAAAATGAAGGTTTTCAGCTTGTTACATATGTCAAATGATGTCAGATTATGTTGGTAGATAGCTCATTCAACGAAGGAGAGTGGATTATGTAATGTAAAAGCTGTAAATAACTATTAGCGGATGTGTATGAAAAGAATTACAAGGTAAATCAGAAATTGGTGTGAGTCTCAAATTTACAGTCACAAGTCAACATGTAGCACTAAAAACCTTAACTTCACAACTCAAGAACTTACTCATCACTCATCAGAAAGAGGTCATATGGGTGTGATACATGATCAGTATCACGAGGGCTACAAGATGCACTCTAGTAATCCAAAATTGGACCTCATCTGAACAAATTTGTAATCTCAAAATTTGGTTTTCAGCTAGTTTACAAGGAAAAAATCACCTGTATTCATCATAAGAAGTGCTGTACATCATATTATTGTGTCATTGATCACTTTTGGCTGTGAAAATTACATCATTTATTGGTAACAAGATCATTACATTACGTCATTATGGGGTTTTTAGGGATTTTTGGGTGGATTTGATTGGTTTTTGAGGCTGTTGACCATTGTAAAAGTTGGAGTACATTGTTATATATACTTTGAGATGATTTTGGGACTGTTTTTCCCCTTTTTTCTTTATCATTTACACAGTTATTATTTTGTTTATCATCATAAACTTATTTTAGCAGTACCTGGTCACTTAAATATGCCCTTTATTACAGCTATAAAGAGAAATTTACTTTGGTATTATAGTCAAAAAGACTTATTGGGAAAAATATCACAAAGATATTGCTTATTTTCTTTAGTTATCATCTGGGAATAACACTATAGCGGTGTTGATAGTAATAAAATTGTGCTTTTGAGATAAAATTTGTGTGATGCATTTCTCTGGTGCTTTATCAGTACTCAATACAACAGTGTCCTTTCCTGATTGTGTTGTTTTAGAAGATGAAAATGTGTAAGTGCTTTGAAATAGCTCTAACAACACCTGTGATAATAAACTGATAAATGTGCAATGTTAGATATGGCTACCACGAAATCCTACACTTGTGTATGTGCGCTGACCTGATAAATGTGCAATGTTAGATATGGCTACCACAAAATCCTACACTTGTGGATGTGCGCTGACCTATAGTCCAGTAGATACAAGTGAGAAGCAAATAGAAAAATGAGCTTGAGTATGTGATCGATGGGGGACAAACGTTCTCTTTCCAAAGATCAATTTTAATCACCTGATAGATGTGCAATGTTAGATATGGCTACCACAAAATCCTACACTTGTGGATTTGCGCTGACCTACAACATAAGAAACTAATAAACAAAAAGACTCAAACATAAATGAAGTGAACACAGAAATGTACCTATAGCGGTTCAGTAGATACAAGTGAGAAGCAAATAGAAAAATGAGCTTGAGTATGCGATTGATGGGGGACAAACGTCCTCTTTCCAAAGATGGGGAAAGAGTAACACTACAATACGCTCAACAAGTTATAAGTGAGAACAACAAAAGGATGAAAAAACAAGAAACTAAACAAAATCACTATCCCCTTCCATCAATCAACTATGTGAACTTTACTGATCTTGCGTCTCTATTGCTTTACCTTAGACGCACTTGGCATTTTGGCATTTGACCGATTTCTCAGGGATGGATATGCAAGGACTAATTTGAATTATGTAAGTCTGACTCAATAGTTTTGAGTCGAGGAATTATTGTGAGTTGATTGAACATTAACAGAAGAGCAGTCTCAGACAACTTCTACTAGTCATTTTATTAGTAGATTATCCTCTTCCAGCTCTGTATAACCCTTGTTGGGTTATACGTTCTACACCAGTTTGGACAAACTTGTTGGAAGCACCAAAAACCATGATTGCCGCGATGATGAAGGCTTTGTCAGAGTCGTCCATTAGCATCAGAGTTGCAATGCTTAACAATTCGATGTGTAGACTGGCGTATAAGCCAAGATAAGAGGGAGGATTTGTGGTAGATAAGGGCCTGTTCGGTTGCCGTCAACCTCGCAGGTTGACCCAGCCAAAAGTTCAGGCGTACGCTTCAAGGCAGTTTGAAGCGTACGCCTGGGTGTTGAGCCGTTCGGTACGCCCTTTTTCAAAAAGGGTGAAGCGTACGCCTCTCAGGTCTACCAGCCAAATTGGTCAACCTGTCAGGTTGGTCGTTTTGCCACATTCTCGCAGGTTGACCTGCCTACTGCCATAGACTTGGCTTCCCTCAATGACCTATCGTGTACTCGAGTCTTGTAGTCTCTTCCCTCACGGTGATATAACTGATACAGTTACCAAAGCTAAGATAAAAGGTATCAAGTTGTTCACTAGACCTCAATATCGAATTACAACCGCATTCATTCAGTTTTCCGTTGGGTCAAATGCACAAGGGAGGAAATCGGCGATCCCTTTTGAGCAAGTTTATTTCTATTGTTTGTTTAATCTCAATCATTTCAATTTTCCCTATGAATTGAAGTTGACAGCTTTGAATTTGATGAGATGAATTATCGATCGTCAATCGATGTGAATGGATGAGATAAAACATCGATCAATCTTCGATCGATGTTTTGGATGTTTTTCAAAACATTTCTAGTATGTATATACAAGAATTATACCCCTTCATGAAACCCATGATCTTTGGGTTTCAGAAGGTCAAGTTTGGGCTACCGAACAGCCCAGGCTCTCGAACAACCCGCGAGGCAGACCTGGTCAACCTGCGCATGCGCGAGTATACGCTTGGCAAGCGTACACCTGCGAGGTTGACGGCAACCGAACGGGCCCTAAGAGCCCAGAAAACACACAGGCACTTGCTTGGGCGAGCTCAAGATAGATTTGCTGCCGTTTGCTAACACAAGGCATGAAGAAGTAGATAAGAGTATGTAACAGGGACTCAAAGCTACATACTTTTGGGAACCAGATATACTTTGTTTTTCCCTGCCAATTTTTTTTAAAACTATATACAAAAACTATATACATGTAACTATGCAACTTTGATTACCGTAAATACTGTGATTATACACTCCAAAAATGAATAATTGGTTAGGATCCTTCTAGATAGATTGCAAAAATCATGCCTGCAAAAGATCTGACACTGAGCATTCATTCTGTGCAAGTTTGGAGTAAGTCCCTTGCTTGAGGTAGCCTAATGGCAAAGGACTTTGTCAACTTTATGGGATCATAGAAGCTGTTGAGAACCTTGTGTCATCAAGACAAGACCTAAGCATCACCAGCTAGAGCCGTTTGTTGGAAACCAAATCATGTCATAATTGTGTTTGGAAAGACTGATTTATGTTTCTATTTTGTGTGTCTGTTGCACTAAGACCTACAAAGTATTTTGTACAAGTTTACTCACCACCTTTTTTTAAAAACTTTAACCTAAGCACTAATTAAACAATCTTGCTTCTTGTAAGTTTATCAACTTTTTAAATTTCAGAACACTTTCTTCTTGTTCATTCTTCATTGAAATCACTCTATTTACACATCTATCTATAATCTCAATAATTCTCCATATCAAACTCATCTTTCTAAACATTGACTGATATATCTGTTGTGTGAATTGATAAGTACTTTGAGATTCCATTACTGTTGAATGTTGTGATATAAATATTGGGGTTGGATTACAAACTGGTATTGCATCCTCCAATGAAGGGTATTAATCCAGTGTTCCACATATCTGGATCACATAAACAAACAACAGATAAAATCCTCAAACAACGGAAAATTACACCCTAGCCAATTGTGGTTGAAGGAGAACATTAATGAGAGGTCAAAGATGTATTAGACTGCAAGATGAATTTGCTTTGAAA
>NW_006768909.1:20056-20958 GCF_000204055.1 Melampsora larici-populina 98AG31
CATTCCTCATTCAAAGGTTTCAATCAATTCCACTTACATATTGCCACCCGGATTTGTCCTATCCAGAAAAAAAACTCATGATGGCCAAGCTTAATTGATAAGTTTGAAAGAAATGAGTATGTAAAAAGATGTGATTTGATAAAAGTATTATGATGTAAAATCTTGATTTGTCACATGTGATATATATACTCGGGATAAAAGTTGAAGTATGTAGCGGAGAGAGAGAGAGACTTTATAGCTCTTAGATAGACAGAGGAGGTCTTGAAGAAAGGTGTGAATGTGATATCTAGAAGTTGTAGTGTGTAAGTACATTTTTCTCAGCCCAGTGTGAGCACTGAGTGTGTGTGAGTGAGAAGAATTACAATGTACATGAAATCTCTGAAAAATCCTTCTTTTTTTCTTCTTTTCTTTGCCACTTGATCAGTCTTGGCTTTGATTGGACGAACCTTCATAGTCTCCACACACTCACAGCTTTGAATCTGGATCATGAATCATGAATCATGAATCAAGATGGTTGGGGGGTTGTTTAGAGTTAGACCGGAGATCAGTTTTAAGTCTTGGGTAACTGGTTGCCACTTGAATCGAAACTTGAAACCTATGACTTGATTCAAGTAACTTTTTCATCACCAGCTCATTTCTTCACAACCCCGTTGTCAGTAAGTTTCACACTCATTCTCTTTGTTGTACGTACAAGATTACAAGAATTTGATTTGAAGGTGATTATTGTGAGATAGAATTAGTACTGATTTTAAAGAAAGAAAGAAAGACTAGTGAAAGATATTTGAATTGAATTGAGTTCTATAGATACATAGCATTTGATCTTCTTTGATTTTCTTGAATCGATTTATCGGATTAAAGTCTCGGAGAAGATATCATTTGATTTTGATTTTTGATTTGAACTC
>NW_006768909.1:21105-22007 GCF_000204055.1 Melampsora larici-populina 98AG31
CAATTTGTTGTTTACTTCATCCTTTCGACTGACTGACTAAAACAAACTCATCGTCTTCTTAAACCTTCTTCTTGATTTGTTTACTTTTGGTTTTTTTTCTTCTTAATCATTTCAAATTGTACTACATACACCTTCTTAAAAACCTCTCTCTCACTTTTTTTTCCCAGCTCACAACTTTTTTTTTTTTTTGAAAGCCTCTCGTTTCAGAATTTGATTTTTTTTTTCATCTTCCTCTTTGACCAGGTGTTAAAGAATTCTGAAAAAAAAAATCTTCTCTCTGTGTGTGTGTTTGTGTGAAAAGATTTTTGTGTTTTTGTTTTTTTCAATTTTTTTTTCGTAAACCAAGTCAAAAAAAAAATCAAAAAAATTTCAAAAACTAAAAAAAAAGTTGATAGGTTATATAGTTATTTTTTACAAGTTTTTCAAGTATATATATAGGATACCATTTTTTTCGATTTGATTTTGGTTTTTTGATTTAGATGATGAAGATTGATGAAATGATTTCAAGTATTTTTAGTTTAGTTGATAATCAGAATCAGAATCAAGATCAAGATCGGTTAATGGTATCGATTTTGATTTCATTGGGTTTAATCTTTTTCAGTTTAGGTAAAGTAACCAATCAGTACTCTTGAAAGTATATCAACTAACTAAATGGTTTGATTTTGATTAGGATATCTTACCAATCCCACCGATCAAAGATTTCATGAATACCTTAATCAAATCTCATTAAACAATTTATCATCAAAATCTAACCCATCACTATCAAAACCATCATTCAAATCGAAATCAAAACTTTCATTCAAACTATCCACTCCAAATTACTTTAAATTCAACTTCTTATTCGGTACACTCATCTTCATTCAATCAACATCAAGTACTTCGAATTTAAAACTTCCTAGGCT
>NW_006768909.1:28271-29216 GCF_000204055.1 Melampsora larici-populina 98AG31
GAGCGAAAACAAGTTTTAATGATCATTCTTAACCCTGGAGGTGAACACATACGTCTGGAATTGAAGTAGTGAAAAAAAGAGGGGATCAGTCTTTTGTTCTGGTACGAAAAAGGCTAAAAATCAATCAAATTTAGACCTCCCACTTAGGCTTTGCTGGGGTCCTGACTTCCGGTGCCACCCGCTGAACTTGCTGTTCGAAGAAGAAAATACAACGGATTGGATGGTTTACTCGATTTCGGTTCATAAAGACTCATCTTCTTCGAATTTTAGAATACCCACTCAATGTGGATGGATAATCGCCATTAGGAATCGGATTAAGGATGATGAAGATGATCATAAGCACCAGTTCTTATCTTGTGAAGTTCGTCGGTTTATCCTTCCGTCAGCAGTGCGGCCCGCGGGGTATAATATCGATCGGTCGGGTGTTTTCTAACTTGACCTGAGTCCCGGTCTCCTCTCTCGGGGCCTGCACGGAGGCGGCCGCGCGTGGGCTTCTTATGATTTTTTTGGACATCGATTGGACCGCTTCATGGTCAAAGGCCCAGTGTCTGGACTCTGCCTGACTATAAATTATGATTGCAAAGAATGGAGCTCATTGGCATTGAACTGGAATATCATTTTGTGTTCTAATCATTGTGTATTTCTGAATTTACTCACTTCTTCATGGGGTCAAGATCGGTTCCATTGCCAATCCGATCCATAAATGACATTGTACGCAAGATTGATGTGATCAATGGGATTTATGTATACACAAAATTCCCATCCAGAAACATCAACTGGGTCAACTATATCCGGTTTTTGTCAAAACCGAGTCTGCTTTCATCACTGCTGTTGACTCATCAGATATCAAAAAACATTTTTTTTTTTTGCAAAAACATTTTTTTGCCATGTTCGACTTCCAGGAAGGCTCGGATATAGCACGCTTATCATTGTTAAAAACATAAC
>NW_006768909.1:30396-31354 GCF_000204055.1 Melampsora larici-populina 98AG31
CTTGATGACTCGTACTCTTGTTTGTATCTTGAAGTTGTTTACT
This sequence comes from Melampsora larici-populina 98AG31, assembly GCF_000204055.1. Taxonomy (NCBI): domain Eukaryota; kingdom Fungi; phylum Basidiomycota; class Pucciniomycetes; order Pucciniales; family Melampsoraceae; genus Melampsora; species Melampsora laricis-populina. The sequence continues at coordinate 30,440 of NW_006768909.1, forward strand.
AGGTTTGCTTAGGGCCAATCCTATTCAACCTCAGCACCATCCCTCAGCCCCAATCGTGCTTCATAAACCCATACGGCTTGTAACTTGTTTACATTTTCAAAACCTATACTTCATATCTCTGTCGATAAAAACGTCGATCACGATCAACATCAATCGCGTTCTACAAGTCCAACGACAGGCCTCACTCAATCCAATCAGAGCTTCTCTATCTTAGTCTTACTACTTCTAGTCCTCCGACACCTGCTTATCAGATCCATACCATTGTTCTATCTTCACCGACCCTTTAAATCATATACGATCAACCCTCATCATTCCATCATGATCGACAATAATTGTACTCAACCTCCTCCCGCTCCGTCGACTCCAGAAACTCCCTTGACTCCAGAAACTCCCTTGACTCCAGAAACTCCCTTGACTCCAGAAACTCCCTTGACTCCAGAAACTCCCTTGACTCCAGAAACTCCCTTGACTCCAGAAACTCCCTTGACTCCAGAAACTCCCTTGACTCCAGAAACTCCAGAAGCTCCAGAAACTCCCTTGACTCCAGAAACTCCAGAAACTCCAGAAACTCCAGAAACTCCAGAAACTCCAGAAACTCATTCTCTAGATTCCACTTCTGAAGACGAGCATTTTATGGACCGGGAATATGAACACTTGGGGCTGATCGCATCAGGTGGATTTGGTGAAGTTTGTGTGGCCAGATCTAACTGCGATCAAAAGTTATATGCAGTTAAAATTATTCCACGATACGATCAACGAGGAAATGATGTCACCAATTCTTTAATTCGAGAAATTTTAATCCTTAACGAACTCGATCATAGCCTCATTATCAAATATTATGAACATTGTTTCGATCTCGCTCGAGCGTTTATAACTCTCGAACTCGCCTCGGGCGATTTAGAACAAATCATTCAG
>NW_006768909.1:31454-44624 GCF_000204055.1 Melampsora larici-populina 98AG31
ACGAATCCCGGAAGATGATGTCATGAAAATTATGTTAGACATAGGATGCGCTTTAGAGTATATTCATCAAAATGAAGATAATTCATCTGCGATGTCAAACCTGCGAACGTTTTGATGGGCTGCGATGGACGAATCAGACTCTCTGACTTTGGTCTAGCCATAATAACGACTTCTGGATTTGCGCGAGGCAATTGTGGAACTCCGTTTGCTAAAGCTCCCGAGGTGCTCCGACACATTCCATACACGAAAGCGATAGATTGGTGGGCTTTGGGAGTCATGGCGTTTGAAATGTTAATCGGACAGAAGCCATTCACGCCATGTACGTATTCCTCTCTAGACATATCTCTTTCTCTCTCCGACTCGTCCCCTTTGTTTAGTCACTGACTCGATTTTTCTTTTTCTCGTATCAAATATCCCTTCTTCAGGTGATGGAAGAAGTCTTTCATACAACATTATACATTCCAAACCACAATTTCTTCCTTCGGTCCCTCCCGATTTCCGTACTGTCATCGAACTCCTCTTGGAAAAGGATCCCGAATCCCGAATCTGTTCTCTGGAACAGTTACAACTAGCGGACTTCTTTGACGAGTTAACTTGCGGTTTTTAACATATCCTCTATCATGGTTATACTTCATACTAGGTATGTTCATGAGACTCCTCTTTGTTGATTCCTGAATCTGTCAGTTACAACAGTTACAATGATCTAACATATGCGGTTCATCTATTCTCTTATATAGACTCCGTGGTCTTTGAGCTTCATACAGTCATCAAAACGCTCTTGAAGCCGGGACAGCTGGAGGATTTTAATGAGTTGCCATACTGTTTTCATATCTTGGTTATATAGACTCGGCCTCCTTCAAACTAAGTACAGTTATAAAAATCCTCTCGGAAAAAAATTGGAAAAAAATTAGAAAAAATTGGAAAAAAACTAGAAAAAAATCTCAGTCCCCGAATCTGTTCTCTGCAACAGTTATCACTGGCGGATTTCATTGATTTATCATACGGTGTTCAATATATCATCTATTATGGTTATATCAACGCCGCCTTATTCAAACTATGTACATTCGTCCAACTCATCTTGGAAAAGAATCCCGATGATCGAAACTGTCCTCTGCAACAATCACAACTCGCGGATTTCGATGTTTAACATACGGGGTTCAATTTATCATTTATCATGGTTATATATACGCCATACTTTTTGAATTACTTGCTATAAATCTACTGCTAGAATGTTTGGACGCGTCCTTTGATATCTTGTTTCGCGTACATGCCTGCTGCTCTTCTATTTAGTTTTCATCGTCTATTTCTATTTCAATGATTTGATATACCGTTTTCAATTTCTCCTCTATCATAGGTATCTAGAAGCCGGTTATATAAAACGCCTTTTTCTTCATATTGCTGTTATGAATGTTTTGGTGAAAATTTTGGATATATCTTGAACCTTTTGTATCGCTCATACATAGCTGTGATGCTCTAAGTTAGTTTTTACCGTCTATTTCAATGATTTGATATACCGTTTTCAACTTCTTCTCTATCATAGCTATTGAGAAGCCTGTTGTCTGGACGTCTCTTTCTTCATACTCCTTGTTATAAATGTTTTGGACAATCTTTGGACTATTTTGAATCTCTTGTATCGCTTAAGGCCTATTGCTCTTATAGTTAGTCTTTATCGTCTATTTACACGCTTATATCAATTATACACGATGTTCATTATGAGCGAAAGATGAACTCAAAGTTCTGCTTGTGTGAAAGCTTACTTCCCCTGCCCGTAAGATATGACAGGGAACTGGTGCTCGGTAATTATATGTGGGCTGTTGTGTCTATACTACTTCAAAATCATCACTAACATTTCTCAAATTAGAAACATGTGACAATCTACAGTCATTCCTAAGAAGCTTTTCCCCCCGTCAATTATAAAAAAGAATGGGCTAAGTCACCAGGAAATTTCATGATGTTCTATATCTTTGAAGTTTGAGGTCTTGAAATATGAAAATAAATCATCATCATACGATCAACATTTCAAATTTCAGACATTAAAAGACTTTATTCTATCCAAAAAAAGATCACCAAATCCCTTGACAATTAATACCATAAGCCAGAGCCCAAATGACATCTTTGGTACCATTTCCCGTCAACTCATCTCCATGAATCCAACGATGACTGAATGTATTAAAAAACATCATATCTTTCTATACAAATAATTTCTAAGCTCTAAATCAGTACATAGTAGTTTATTCACTCAAAGCATATCTTCTCATAAATGATAAGAATAGAGTCAAGAGTCTTGTCATTAAGCCTAGGAAAACCAATCTTGTAACACCTTTTAGCACCAGCTACGAAAGGTTTTGTAACAGCGGTGCAAGGTAAGGTAAAATTCTACAAGGCAGTTTCTTCAAAAGAGCAAATTGAACTCATCTTTGTTGAAATCCAATCAAGACAGGTCTAAGTGTAGTACTTACGAGTCTAGTCCGAAAAGGTTAAGATGTTAGGTTATAACAGTGTAAGGTTAAGATGAATAGTCTCGGAGTGGTTTTCAGGTTTGACGGTTAATCATCCCAATCAATGTTATCGAAAATCTTCCCCAATTTGCTTTGAGTGTTTTTCTTTTGTATAGTCCAGATGATTGCCCCCGTTCTTACTCTCTTTCCTCATCTGTTGGAAAGAGAGTACATACAGTTGTTTTCAAAAAGCTTGCCGAAATTTGCCCGCAAAACTGGAGCAATTTGGCGGTGAATTTGTGGCAAGCTTTTTGCAAACGACTGTAAGTAGTTTCACTTAGATCAATCATCACGGTCTTTTACTAATTTGTCTACTGTTATACATTAGAAATCCCTCAGATCACTAGCCACAAGTTTATCAAACTCACTTTTATTTTCTCATATTTAAAATTTCCTCCGAGCCTTTAGGTACATCATCTCATTCTAACTATATATATAAACCTTCATCATCTTACTTGTCTTTTTGTTTCATCTTCAATTTTTCTTTTGTGGTGTTTTTAGGTTAGTTCGAGAAAGGTCTGCATACCTTTGAACAGGGAGAAGATTGCTTACATTAGGCACTGATTGTTTAGGTACAACGGTGTTCTTATCCATTTACAATCTTGGCTTGATTTTGTTATGGAATTGAGAGGAAGCCAAGTCACTCCTGTTTAGAGTAAGCAACTTCAACCAAAAAAGGCCTCTAGAATCACTATCAAATTAATATTTAGTCTTTAACACTTTCTTTGTCCATCTTCCTCTCAAGATCTGACATTAGCATCACGACTTTGATTTGATTTGATTTTCTAAAAAGAACAATTTGCATAACTTAATGATGATAATATAAATTAACTTTGATCTTCAAAACTTCCTTGGTGATTCAAACAACAATTTTATAAAGTAAAATGTACAAAATGCATACCCTAATGATATCACAACTTGCTCTTCTGAGCCACTCTAATTTCTTGATCAACCAATTATTGATGAGATAAACTCAATGTTTTGGAGTTCATCATTTTTAGAACAAGACACTGACTTACTGATTTACTTAAGAAAGATAGGTATCATTGCACTTGACACTTGACTCATCTGGATAAGGATCCTTGATCATGGTAATGAATTGTTGGAATTACGTGTTTCCTTTTTGCTATCTAAGTCTTTTTCATCTTTCAGTACGATCAAGTATCGTAATTACGTTGTAATGAGTCCTTTTTTGTATTTCTCTTTAATCGACATGACGTCATTGGTACCAATGAATATTGTTACGTCATTTACGTCATCATTCATTTTTCGTCGATTCTTTTTGTATCTTGTGTTCTCTATATAAACTGATCTCAAACTTCAGTTAGATGTCTTTCTTCTTCATCTGACTGTTTCTCTAAAACACATCTTATCATAAGATTTGTAGCGTTTGTTGTTCTCAAACTTATTCTAAGATTTGTTTTGTTTTTGTTTGGAATCAGTCCAACAGGTTATGAGCGCCTAGAATCTCGATATATCTCGATTCGAATTTTTTTTTCATCGGTCATGGCTTCTTCTTCGAACCCTCCGAATCCTCCAAATCCTCCAAATCCTTCCCTTTCTCAATCTCAGCCGAAAGGGAAAGAGTCAGCCAAAGAACCTTCGACCCCACCGACCAACTTCGATGATCTATTCTCAGTCGGTTCGAAATGGGGCCCTCTAGCCTTACCTACATCCTCTGTGGTAGGCTTAACTGTTTTGGAACCTCCAGGCGACAATTCGAACTATGGCAACTGGGAGTTAGCCATGTCAGGTTCTATTATCGGAGCTGGAATGGCCCATATTCTTAACCCAAAGCTACGTGATGTCGAGCAACCCAATTTTCATTGGACCCAACAGAACAACGCTATATGTTCGGTTCTCTTACGCTACGCACACTCGGACAACTATCCAGTCATGCGTCCTCATATGGGTAATGCAGCCACTATGTGGCAAGCTCTTTCTGATTCTCATAACGATGCATCGATGGGCTCAAAAATGCTTGTACTTCGAAGATTGATATCATCACAAATGATCGATGACAACATCGACGCACACTTAACGAATATCGAAAAGCTTTCAACTCGGTTAGGTCAGCTCATCGATAAATCAAAGTTGAGCATGGATGACATCGTATGTGCAGCAATCAGTTCTTCTTTACCTGCAGAATGGAATTCCGCCATCAGTAGTTTCATGAATCAGACTTCGGTCACTGCCTCTTCTCTTATTTCCGCTTTGCGACGAGAAGGCATTCGACGCCGAGACCAAGCTCTCGTTGTATCAACTCACTCTCTTGCCGTCACTAGTAACGCTATGCCGCCATCAAGTCCAACAACTGTTTCGTATCGACCGACTCCGCCGGTTATCAATCAAAACAACCGAAGAAACAACCGTAGACCGACCAGGCAAGGACCTAGTTCCGCTAATCAAGAGTTGACCTGTACTCATTGTAACATACAAGGTCATAGTTGGCAAACCTGCAACAAGCTCGCCAAACAATTTTTTAACCAGATGTTGCAAACTCATCCTTCTTTATCAGTACCACCATCTCGCGCTCCTCAAGCGAACATGGTTCATCAAGAACCTATTTATCACCCTCCTCCGAGTCATCAGGCTTCTGATCAAACGTCTCTATCATCTTGGAGAGACGCATCTGATACTATCTTTCATCAACCAGAAGGGTCTAGTTTTCTTGTTATTTCTGATTCTTTCGCTATGTACGCAAATCCTGATGAGCGACTTTGGATTTTGGATTCCGGGTGTACTCAAACATGTCTTCCATCTTTTTCTACCGATGAGTTAATCACATCAACCTTGTCATCCAAACCTCACACTTCTGTTATACGTGTTGCAAATGGAGTCAACTTGAATGTTTCTCAACAACGAGCTATGCAACTGCCTTGGACTACTATCGGTTCTACCTTGGACGTTATCGAAGTCCCTGGTTTACAACACAGCTTACTTTCAATCTCCCAACTTCTTGCTTTGGGATTTTCAACCTCCTTTTTGAAAGACCGAATTGAAATTCGTGATAAAAACGGTTCTGTGGTAGCAAAAGGTTTCTATGTGAACGGCTTACCGGTCCTCAAACACAATGTCAGCAGTTTTTGTCTTGAATCAAATGTATCTTCAAATCCTGATATGTCTTTCTATCAATGGCACTGCGTTTTGGGTCACCTAGGAGAAGTTGGTACAAGACAAGCTCTATCAGATTTAAATTTATCCTTTTCAATAAACAAAGAAGATGTAGAAAGAGTTAAAAATTGTATTCATTGTTGTAAAGGCAAACTTCATAAAAAGACATTTCGCTCAAGAAGTAATTATCGTGCTCGGTCTCCTTTTCAAGTTGTCCATTCTGATGTGGCTTTCTTACCGCTAAAATCCAAAGCTGGCTATCCCTATTTCATTTCTTTTATCGATGATTTTTCAAAATTTACTGTTTGTTACGCCATGAAATCGAAAGATGAAGTTCACCTCTATTTTAAAAAGTTCATCAATCTCGTAAAACTCTGATTTAATCTGCCCGTTCTCAGTTTAAGATCTGATAACGGTACTGAATATGTGAACAAACACATGTTTGATTTCTGTTTACTTGAAGGTATCACACATATTCAAGGAGCTCCATATACTCCTCAATCTAACGGTGTAGCTGAGCGATGGAATCGAACGGCTTCTGAACGTCTGAGAACTTTATTCTCTTCCTCAAAGGTACCTTTGTACTTTTGGCCCGAATGTCTACAACAGATAATACTGTGCTTCAACAACTTTCCGACCAAGACAAACGCTGGTCTTGTTTCACCTCTCTCTGCCCTTGGTCAACCACATGACGATGTCGGCCTTTTTGCTCCTTTTGGTTGTGCAGTAGAGTATCTTCTACCTCCTCCTCTTAGATCCAAACTATCGCCCGTGTGTCAAGAAGCGGTATTTCTACATTCAGTACCTGAAGGAAAACACATCGTTGCTTATGACAGAACACGTCACTTGCTCATCAAGACATCATCGTTTAAATTTTATTTCGACAAGTTTCCGTTTGTCACATTACCTAATAAACAACCCACAGATGTTCTATCACTACCTTGGCCAGATTTAGCATCTATTGATGAACCTGTTCAACCTATCATCAAAACCATACATAAATCTTTACCTACTTCTTCACAAATCCCAATCATTACTTTATCTCCTAATTCATCACCTACCCCGTCCAACATTCCTTCTCCGGTTATCACCGAGCTTCCACTTCCTGTTCCCACACCAGCTCAAATTTCTGCTTCCACGCCGCCTGTACCACCCGTTCCACGCCGTAGCTCAAGAGTACGTACAGAACCTGACCGTTTTACACCATCAGCATACGTTATCAACACTTTTTCGGCCGAACCAAAATCCTATCGGAAAGCTATGGATACGGAAGAATCAGTACAATGGCAAACAGCAGCAAAGAAAGAAATTGACACACTTAATCAACTAGGAACGTGGCGACTTGTACCAAGACCTAAGAATGTCCGAGTCTTGAGATCTATGTGGGTGTTCAAACGAAAGATGTTACCATCAGGAGAGATTGATAAGTATAAAGGAAGGTTGGTAGTGTTAGGAAATGGTCAGGTAGCTGGCGTCGACTTTGGTGATGTTTTCTCACCTGCATCTAGACAAGAATCAAACCGTGTTTTACTTACGGTTGCGGGTGTAAAGAAATGGAAGGTTAAAGGCTTAGATATCACTGCAGCTTTTCTACATGGTGATCCCTTAACTGAAGACGTGTTCATGGAACAACCAGAAGGTTTTGTCAACGACATTTATCCCAATCACGTTTGTAAACTTATCTTACCTTTATATGGCCTTCATCAATCAGCTAAACACTGGAACGACCGATTTACGAAAACCCTGATCAAAATGGGTCTGAAGCAATCAGCACACGACCCCACTTTGTTTTTTAAACTTGTCAACAATAATTTGGTTGGTTTAATTACCATACATATAGACGACATATCCCTGACGGGAGAAGACGATTTCCTTTCATCAATATCTTCTGATCTTCACTCACAGTTTCCAATCTCAGCAGACAATGATTTAGAACATCATCTTTCAATTTCCATTAGTCGTACTCAAGATCTTCAATATTTCATTCTTCAACAAACGTCCTATATTACCAAAATCACTAAGCAATTCTTCTCTGAGGAACCTCACAACGTTTTGACTCCTTACGTGCCCGGCTTTGCTTCCTTGATTCCAGCTACCGATGTGTCGACATCCAACCCCAATTATGGCTCAATCATAGGTGCACTACTATGGCTTGCACAGTGCACACGCCCAGACATATCCTTTGCAGTAAATCGTTTATCACAATTCTTAAAGAAAAACGATGCTACTCACTGGAACGCTGCACTACGTGTTCTGGCTTATGTTTATCATTCTCGTCATTTAGGTTTAACATTAGGTGGATCTGACAATAAACTTGAAGGCTATACAGATTCAGACTGGGCGGAAAACTTACATGATCGCTCGTCTACCTCAGGTTACCTTTTCAGATTATCAAACGGTCTCATCTCTTGGAAATCAAGAAAACAACGAACGACGGCTCTTTCCAGTACGGAGGCAGAATACATGGCATTGAGTGACGCTGGGAGAGAAGCTATGTGGCTAAGACAACTTTTACAAGAGATTCGTTTTATTTCAAACTCACCTACACAAATTCACTATGACAATTCCGGATCTGCTGCACTAGCCAACAATCCTGTTCATCACTCGCGCAGCAAACATATTGATTTACGCTATCATTTCATTCGTCAATTGATCAAGGACAAAGCAGTTTCACTTAAACAAGTTAACACATCTTTTCAACTTGCAGATTTCTTAACAAAACCACTTCCTCGACCGGCTTTCATTAACTTTCGTAATCAGTTAGGTTTCAAGGATTTATCTATTAAAAGTTGAGACTTTTCAGCATGGGGGGGTGTTGGAATTACGTGTTTCCTTTTTGCTATCTAAGTCTTTTTCATCTTTCAGTACGATCAAGTATCGTAATTACGTTGTAATGAGTCCTTTTTTGTATTTCTCTTTAATCGACATGACGTCATTGGTACCAATGAATATTGTTACGTCATTTACGTCATCATTCATTTTTCGTCGATTCTTTTTGTATCTTGTGTTCTCTATATAAACTGATCTCAAACTTCAGTTAGATGTCTTTCTTCTTCATCTGACTGTTTCTCTAAAACACATCTTATCATAAGATTTGTAGCGTTTGTTGTTCTCAAACTTATTCTAAGATTTGTTTTGTTTTTGTTTGGAATCAGGTAATGAACACAGGATCTGACTCACCGTGTCCGTATCCGTGTAGCACGTCCACGTGCACACACCAAATACTTTCAATACATACTTGAAAGACCCATTAAAGAGGTCTCCACAATAGGCATGTCTTCCCTTTGTCAACTGGGACGTTGGCACTCAGTTGACCCCAACTGCTGACAAAGGATCCCACAAATTCTTTTGTCAAATTGTCATTCACAAAGGGTGCTCGGCACCGATCTCAGACTAAAGCCTACCAAACAGCTTTCTGTTTTTTTTCAAAACTCTCCGTGTGTGCACGTCGACGTGCTACAAGGATACCGACATGGTGACTGTTTCTCTAAAACACATCTTATCATAAGATTTGTAGCGTTTGTTGTTCTCAAACTTATTCTAAGATTTGTTTTGTTTTTGTTTGGGATCAGTCCAACATGAATGTTTTCAATCTAGACACACTGAGATTTGTGATACTTGACGCCAGATCAATTTGATGACTTATATTTGTTCAAATGAGTGAAATATGTAATTGTCTACGCATCTATCTCTGTTCTGTTGGATTGACTTGATTTTGTGATCTTTAGAATGGTTTATGAGAGTACATATGATTGAAATAAGACATTCAAAAGTGCTTGTAGAACAGAATGTATGGAGTCTTGGATTTATTTAATTTTACTATCAATGAGTAATTTGTCAAAAAGATTAGGGTATGAATCAAAGTGGTTCATTAAGAGATCATCATCTCTTGTGAATTCTATAATCAACTTGAAAAGTACTTCATTTATCCCAAAGTCCATTGATGTGTGAAACCAATCTTCTTCTGAAAGCTTTACAGAGTTAATTGATGGTTCTTTTACATTCAAGAAAGTTAATATCATCTTGCTCCTCTTTTGGATTGATTATATGTAGAGAAAAAATTCAATTAAATTGCAAAGACACCCAAATAACAAAGAAAAACCCTATCTTCTTTCCTGCACAATAAATCCCAACCTCAAATGCAAAGCCGTACAAAAATAAAATCTCAAGGTAGAAAGAAAGAAAAAAGATGACAAAATAAATTAGGTATCAAAATTTCTGTAATTCAATGGCATTGGTAGGAAGAAAAATCGAAAATAGTAATCAAATGTGGTGTTAAAGAAAAGAAAACGTTCAAAAGAAGTTTGCTCAAGTAATGAAAAGAAAATGGGATTCATAGATGATTTTTTTAAAATTGGAAACCAAATTAAATGATTAGAATTCAGAAAAAAAATCTTATGTATCTATTCAAATGACTTGCAAAAAAAATGCTCTGGTATCATAAAAATTCATGTAAGGAGAGACATAAGAAATGAGATTAAATAAAAAAAAGAATGACTTTAAAGGAATGAATATTAAAAAAAGGAGTGATATGAATCATCATTATGATTCCCTCAAAATCAATTGAGAGAAAAACAATGGTCAGTGAAAGTAGAAGAAAGTAAAAGGGAAAAAGGTAGTTCAAGCTTGAAGAGGAACAAAGATGAAAGAACGATTTGGGTAAACGTATGAAGAAAAAACAAAACAAAAAAGAAGGGTTGACTTCAATAAATGGGGTTCTAAGCAAGACGAAAGTGTTATTAAAATAGGCATATGAATTATACAAGATGAAGCCAGTCAGATCAAATTAAATTCATGCATTAGAAGTTATATCATTTTCGATAATGATACTAGATTCAGTTAGTCTTCTCATCGGTACATGAGGTCTTCTACCTTGATGATCTTCGTTAAATTCAATTTCAGGTGAACTATTTCCGACCTCACTAGAATTATGAGAATTATGTTTAGACCGACTAGCGAAATTGATGGTTGCACTACGAGTCGGTAATTGTGGTGGATCATATCGACTTCTAGTCTTTGCAACTTCAAGTGATCTTCGACGATGTACATCTGTTGAACGCCAACCTAATCCAGCTGATGAAACTTCTGATCTATCTGTTGGACTTGGTGGTGGAGGTGGTACAAGTGCAAGTCCATCAAGTGATTGTCGAAGACTATCCACACGGCGTGTTGATAGTCTTTTGTTGGTAGTTTTTGGACTTGTATCACCCATGTTGACCAGAAGACCTGATGGGCTACGTTCTTGCATGAATCCTATATCCGGAGCTATTGAAACTCGTTCAGCAGCTGTTGTAGTCATAGCTGATTTCTCTGGGTTGTTGAATTGTTTCTGTTGACGTTCTGCGCGATGGTGCCGTACGGAATCTTCTGATCCCATGGCAATCATTGCACAGACTGGATTTTGAATTAATCCATAGACTGCTCCATAGACTCCTTTAATTATTGGAGCAACAAATGTTCCAGCAAGGTTCTTGTGCTCCCAAATGGCTATTCGATCATCACAAAAAGAATATCGATATACATCATGAGTATGGAAATCTTCTTTTGATCATAAAAAATGAAATCAAACTTACGAGCCACAATAGCCACTGAAATAGGCCAAAGGATAAAAAAGTAAATGACAGATAAGATGGAACCCTTCCAAATAGACCAACCCAACCTCTTGAAGAATTGACGCCACGTTAATTTTCTATTAAAGATATCATTAACATCAGAACCTGAGAAGAAATGAAGTCCACGACTAAAGCCTTGATCATTATTGAATTTTCTCCACCATCTAACAATTGTCCAGCGTGTTGCTTCTGGATCTTTCTTCGCCGCCGAACCCCATGCTGTATCGGGCCATGGGAAAGGAAAGGCTTCCACTTTATTTTTTCGTAAATCGACGTGTACCATTCCTGATGCGATACAAAATGTAAGGATTCCTTGAATGAAGATGGTAATCGCCATATCTCCTGCCACGGTGTTCTCTACAAGATAGAATAAAGCAAACATACGTAAGACGTTTTGAATACTAGTTGAGTTGGGCGTCATCCAACGCGCGGTGAAGCAAGATCCGGTCATATCACACACGACGACGCCAATGATGCGATGGGGTTGTGATCAGTAGTGTTGAAGGACTAACCCGTCAAGATCCATACTCGTACAGAAGTTGCGTTGAGATACATTGCACATCCAATCCCAAAGTTGACTGATGTATATCGAGCGAAGGACAAAATATGTCAGGATAGAGTGAATCGTCAAAGTTAATGGAAGACAAGAGAGAAAGTAACTGACAAGCTCCATCTAGCAAGGCTGCACCAAGCATTTGAAGAACGATGATGTAACTGTAAAAAAGAGGTTGGCGTAAGTGATAAGAAGGTCAATGGCGTATCAGGTTTGAGAGATCACTTACAACTTCTGTCTTCCTGTAAGAGGAGGGATGCTAAGAGGATGAAGTCCAGCTGGCCGACCAGGGAAAGTAGATTGATCATTTGTAACTTGAATGATTGGATCAGTTTTTTTGGTCTTGTGATCATATCTGACATGATTGGCTTCTAGTGCCGAAGGAGAGATTAGAGGAGATGACCGAAAGGGTTGAATCTCTTCATTTGACATTTGATTTGTCTTGAAAGCTGAATTGGAAGATGGAATGTAAAGAGATTGAGCTGAGGAAGCTGAGATCAACGGACGTGTTTGTTGTGATGGTTCGTGATGTTGTCTTGGTCGATATGATGGATGATGATAGCGAATTGATGGATTGCGAAAGTAAGCTTTGTGATGATGTGTTGGTGTTGCTTTGTTGGTAGTCAAAGAAGATTGTTGAGTAGCAGAAGAAAGCAAGTTAGCTTGAGAAGGATCGAGACTGTTAGCGGATGATAAGTTTATTGAGATAGTCGAGAGTGAGGATTGATAACCAGACTGGCTATCTCGTTCCTTCTCCGAAGTTGTTGATCGTGGTAATGGTGATAGAGCGTGGCGGGTAAGGGTTGGAGGGTTGGTTGCTGAACTTGTTCTTGTTGTAAAGGGTTGACTGTCGAGGTCAAGATTAAGAGTGATGGCGGGTGCTTGTAGTTGTTCTTCGGTTTCTATCAGAATCTTCTCCATCTCTTTTGATCCTTTCTTTTTAATCTATCTATTCGGATTCCGCCTTTCCTCAATTCATTAAGCAAGTTAAGCCTCTTCTTCCTCTCCTGTCAGTCTTTCGTCCAATCGATTGTATCTGTCCCACTCTATCCTATAAACAGAATCCATTTAATGAATCATAATCAACTCATGAGTCATCGAATCTCCCAACCTTGTCATATGCAGGCTGACCGAAATTCTGACCTCGAAACCCAGACAATCTACTTCGCACAAAACCTTGATTTCTTGAAGATGGAATATGTATCTGACAAGTGAAAGCAAATGATGAACAGAATCAAAAGATAGGGATTAAATCGATACCTGTTGACCGTTCTGTTGAAGATATCGCAAACCAACTTGAAGACTTGTACGAAATAAGCTTACAAGAAAGAGTTGCATTTGCCAGTGGCTCATCAGAAAGCGTTCTGATTTTCTGACCTTCATGCTCTGTACA
>NW_006768909.1:44724-54067 GCF_000204055.1 Melampsora larici-populina 98AG31
ACTGTGAACAACTCAATGGCCAACTTGAACTGAAGAGATCCGTGAAGGCTGACATTGAGCTGAATGAGTCTTGGTGAGACCGAACATTTGTGAGCTGATCGATCGGCATTTGGATAGACCTCAGTGTCTTTCCCAGCCCTTTGATGAGAATTGAAAGAGCACATCAAGATGATACAGATCACAAAATCAAAGTGCAAGTTTCAGATTGGTGCAAGGGGCTGTGACCATCAATATATGAAACCCAATTCTCAAGGTCTCACACAAATTTGGAGCTTCAAGATCTGTTGCTGTTTTAGGCTTTCATGTTTCAGATTTTGCTGAGCCTCAGAGTACCACAAAAAGAGTCATATGTCAGACTATCCCAATATCCCAACCAACGTTGATCTCAAACTTTTCATATAACATGGATCGGTTTCAGGCAGAGCTGATGAAATGAAAATTTCAAACGATCCTAAGAAGATCTTATTCTTGCTGAGCCTATGAAATAAATGATAAAGCTCAACCCAAAAGAAGACATGTATAATTACAAGAAGCAATCAAGCAAAAGAAAACATTGAGATGTTGGATTTCCAGGCTTTAGTTACACAGAAAGACAAAAAAAAGCTTAAAAAGCAAACAAGACTTCAACATATATAATCAGAATCGACCATTGAATTTGTGACGGGTATCCATTATGCGTGTGATAACCATGTGGTTTATCATCTTACCACTAAGCTGTCCCTCTGGGTGAACAATCCTGCAAGAGATGGATAGTTGGTTTTGACGAGGCACGAGGAATAACCTCGGTCCACGTAGCAGGAGACGGACGGGAACAGCCCTAGCCGCCTGCCGGCTACTAGCCTCCTCCCATTGCCGGAAGGCACCACACAGAGGGGTTGTGCCTGACGCACAAGCAGAGAGGGCAGAGCATCTTGCTTCTTGACGGTCGTCCAAGAACAAGTCTCTGTCCCTTCTCCTCTCGCATCCCCCTCAGCGCATCCAGAGGATCCCTCACTCAGAAGACTCCGCTTCACGTCTCCCCGTGAGAATCCTCCTTAGCTGTCCCGTTCATCTCCTTAGCTCTTCTTCGAGAGGCTCTCTCTCCCTTTTTTCAAACTTCTTTCGAACTATTACGATGTCATCCACAGAAGCCGACACGAATCAACAGCGCAAGAAGAACACATCCAAAGCACAAAGCAGAAAACCATCCAAATCCACGGAAAGAGGAGCAACCAACGAAGAAACTGAAAACACAAACGAGACCGTGACAAGCAAGCTGCTCGACCCCAAGTCCACTAACACCGAGTCTAGCCAAGGGACGACGATCAACAAAGATTCATCTGCAGCCAACGAAAGTGAAAACGATCTTACCAAAGAGGCCGAATTAACCAACACAACAGAAAGCCTCAAGAATACTAGCCTGGCTTTGCCTAACAGTGAGGTCACCCCATCTTCCACCGAATCCACAATCATCACAAAGAAACATCTTCCAAAAAACTACATTATCCCAAAGATAACTGTAAAGAAGACAATCAACTTAGGATCAGACGACTCAGAGGAAGACGAAGACAAAATGGCGTCAAGTTTCGAATGCACCGACTTGATAGCGAACAAACCAAGTAAGCGTGATTTGTAAATCTGTCCATAACATGCCGTCCCCCCTAGCGACAAAGAATTTTGGTCCAAAACATTGCATGCCGTCCTCAAAGCGACGAAGAGCTCATTCCTTAATGCCGTCGTACAAGACGAAGACTGCAAAACAGTAGCTCTATCCCAGTATGCCGTCCATCGCGACGAAGTTTTTTCCCTACCATCTTATAATGCATTCATCTTAAGAACGTAGTACGTCAACGTTCCTGACTTAATGCCACTTTGACATCTTAGGTCTAGGACCAGATTGGTACCAATCAGTAAAGAAAGCCCTCCTGAATGGAGACAGTAAGGCTGTGTTAGACTTGGTGAAAGAAGACGACGACATCTTACAAGAGAAGCCTAACCTCAAACCTTCGGGATCAGTTAAATTTAAAAGGGGAAACGGTTCAGATAGCACAGTAATGCCACTTACCCCATTCTGGAGAGAACATTTAAAAGCTTTAGATTATCACATCCCTTTGACGGTTTTTAACAAAGAATGGATTTCGAAAGATAATTCAGCTTCGATGAAGGTCACTACAAAGAAGAAATTCGAACCAACAGGTCTTCAGGCAAAGAGCGAGTGGTACTTGGACTGCTACGAGTGGATAAAGGCTGGCGACCTGATGATTGAATACCTGGAATCTCAATTCTACGATCACAAAGAGTTTGCTGAGGCGTAAGTCATCTCAGCATGACATGAGTCCAACATTGCACTGACATTACGAAATCAGGCTGCGCGACCATTTTCAGTTCGTGAAAAAGTTAGACGATCAACACTGCTGGTTAACCGCCTTCAGATATGATATGGCGGTCAGACAGATTGTCGTAGGCCACCATGTGGACGGATGCCCTCAAGATCCTTCCTTGCCACGACCCGAACAAGTCGAAATCGCGAAGAATCAGACCGAAACCTTGAGAGACGGCTTCGAAATGAGACATGGCATTCCTTACGCGAAAGGCCAAAAATGGGAGAAGAAAAGTCCCATCACCGGGAAGTGGTACGTAGGCGAACAGAGCCACGACAACCCCAACGCCGATGAAGATGTAGAAGAGGATAACAATTCAAAAGGCAAGAAGAGGGCCAACAAATGGCGTAACAAAGAAAATCACCACGATTACAACGCTAGAGAGGACATTCGCGAGAATCATGACCATTTCAAAAGAAACAGAGGCAACAGAGGCAATTCCTATTGGGGGAGAAGATCGAGATCACCCTATCAGAAAGAAGACCAAGATTTCTCTAGCAACGATAAAGGAAAAGGCCAAGGCCATGTGACAGCAGGCAACAGAGATAAGGAGTGAGCCTTGCGGATAGAATTTCCTCAGCCACCAATACTCTTCCTCACAGTTATGATTCCTAGATCCTTATGTAATTTCATTTTTTGTTTCCCATTATCATGTATTTGTGCATAGATGTCTATGTCCTGACAATGAAGTAATGCAAACCTTTTTGCGCAACAAACACAATGAGAAGCGGAATCCAACGTGAGAATTCGACTGTCATCGCCACAGTAATTCGTCAGCTTCACGAAGACTAACAGTATGTCTTGAACGTGCAGAAATGATCCTACGAATCCCATGATCGACGATTTGCCCAAAATGGACATCGATATCATCTCAGAGACCGCTGAACAACCGAGACCGATTGATGAAAACAGGTCAAATGCTCAAGTTGATCACCATGGCGATGTAATCATGGAAGAAGTTCACGATCCGCCTAATAGGCCAGGAAACCTTGCAAGCTTCAACGAACCCTGGCCAACATCAGTCAAATGTGAAATGGACTTGATGGCTTGGAAAGAAAGTTTTGAAAATCTGGGGATGGTAAAAGAATACGGGTACTTACTGAAAGGTTTCAAGTACGGTTTTCATCAAGGAATTCCACAGCATACGGTAGGAAATCTTAAGTGGTACACACCAGATAACCACAAATCAGCGGCAGAAGTAAAAGAAAAAATTGAAAAGAACATCAACGAAGAAATTCGTGCCGGAAGAATGTTCGGACCTTTTACACCAGAACATGTCTACGAAAAAATCGGCTTCTTCAGAACCAGCCCGTTAGGAGCCGTTCCTAAAGGCGACGGCTCGTATAGACCGATAAACAATCTATCTTACCCTAGGCATGAAGACGGCGTCCCTTCTGTTAACTCTTTCGTGAATAAAGACGATTTCAAAACCACGTGGGGTGATTTCAAGAAGGTAGTTCAATTCTTCAGAAATCTGCAAGGCGACTTCCTGTTAGGAATTTTCGACTGGGAAGGCGCCTACAGGCAAATCCCGACGCATCCATCACAATGGCCCTACCTGATGATCAAAGGTTTTGACAATATGATCTACGTCGACGTGAGGATCGCGTTTGGAGGTGTAGCAGGTTGCGGATCCTTCGGCGGACCCGCAGATGGCTGGAAGAACATCATGGAGAAAAAGTTTGACCTCATCAAGATTTTTCGATGGGTCGACGATAATTTGCTCATTAAACATTTCGACCATGAGCTCTCAATGGAGGAAATTGTCAAAGAAAGCGAATACCTAGAAGTGAAGACAAACGTCACAAAGTATTCAGAATTCGCAAACGAGCAAAAGTTTATTGGGTTCTACTGGAACGCTAAGGACAAAACGGTGCGTTTGCCAGTAGAGAAACTCGAACAACGGAGGTCAGAACTTGAAGCGATTTGGACAAAGAAACAATGGTCCTTAAAAGAGTTGGAGAGATTCAATGGAAAGCTTTGTCACCTCTTCCTTATCCTACCGCAACTAAGGTGCTACATGACCGCGAACTACAAGTGGAAAGCCACCTGGAAAACGTCGAGGAAACGCACACCGCCAGATGACGTCTTACAGGACATGCTAGTTTGGAAAGACTGTCTAGCTGACCTTCAACCCACTCGAATCCTACCAGACTACCGTGTGAGGAACATCGGCTGGGTAGGCGACGCCACGACGGATTACGGCATAGGTATCATCATCGGTAAAAGCTGGGCCCACTTCAAGTGGCTCGAAGGCTGGCGGGATCCCCCGAACCAACCAAGGCGCTCAATCGCCTGGGCAGAGACCGTGGCAGTTTGCCTCGGCCTCCTGATGGCTGAGCAACTCCTTCCCGTGGCAGGCATGTCACTCTCATGCCTGACTGATAACACGACCACGGAAGGCGTGGCAAGGAATTGTAAATCAGCCGACTACTGGGTCAACGAAGCTTGGAAGGTGATACAAAAGGAACTGATCCGGTTGGACTGCAATATCAACCTGGTCAGGGTAGTGTCCGCTGACAACGAGGCAGACTCCTTGTCACGGGGCCTACCTCCATCGAAAGCCTTAAAGAGCCTGGTAAAAATTGATATCCCTCCAGACTTGCAAGACTTGATCACCCAGACAACTTCGACGCGTATCACCCAGACAACTTCGACACATAAACCAACATCATGACTGTAGATTCCGCACGCTTAACACTCCACAAGGCCTCGCCGGCGACCGTCAAGATTCTCGATGAGGGTAGTGAATATATCCTTGCCCACGCGTGGGCCGCCTCGACAATCAAGCAGTACGCCGCAGCGGTCAATAAGTTTTTCCGATTCATTGCAGAAGAAAGTGTCGTCTACTTCTTCCCTGCAACCAATACCATGATCTATAACTTTATCTTCTGGTGCTGCGTCAAGGAAGGGAATCAGAAAATCATTAGCACGACTACCAAGCGATACCTGACGGGGCTCCGAATGTGGCACCTACTTCACAATGTGAAATCCCCGCCGGTGAACGTCGACAGAATCCGCCTCCTGCTCCTTGCGGCGACTAAAACCCACCAGCCAAACCCTTCAGCCACCAAACAGAAATGAGCTGGGCTCACCTTGAAGGGTCTGTACGACATGTCCAAATCCCTGTCAACAGTGGCCAGGATTGACCTAGTGATGCTCGCCGTCCTGTTCACCGGCTTCTGGGGGCTCGCTCGTTTGGGCGAGTTGGTACTCAACCCAGACCGCCCATTTATCTTCATCCGTCGGCGGGATGTAACCTTCCACAATGGGGACACCAAGGCCACCATCTCCCTGCGTCTGTCCAAGACGGCCGCCCCCGGCGAAATCCAGTACTTGGTCCTACGTCGCCAGCCCAATGGGCTCAATCCAGTTAATGCCTTGCGGCTCCTCCTGCAACTGTACGAGGCCGAGCCTGATGATCCGCTGTTCCCAGGACCAAACCCCAGCATACCTGTAACTCGTTCTTGCGTCTCGCGTTTTATCCGCGAACAAGGTCGGCGCCATGGCCAGGCCTGGTCAGGCCACAGTTTGCGAATAGGTGGCGCCTCGTTGCGAGCACACTGGGGTGACAGTGTCAAAAGGTTCAAAACGAACAGGGCGATGGAAGTCAGGCGCTTATAAGCTATACATTAGACCGTATTCGCGCGAGCTGTCTCGCGAACCCAAGGCATTGGCGAAACGCATTTGTTATTGATGTTTGCTTTGCCTCGTGAGCCTTACACCGCTTCTCCTTTCATGTCTGAAATTCATTGCCTGTCGAGCAAAATTTTTTGTCCGCCGCGAAGCCCTCGAGAGCGGGGAAGGAACTCCTATACAGGAGCTCAGCTCGAAATCTTCCCTCCTAGAATGGGTTTGATATCAGTTCCCTCCCCTCTCTCTCTCTATCGCGCCTCAGGCCGTCAGACGTCTGACGGTCAGCCCCTTGGAGAGGCTCGAGTGTGTTCCATCCCAGGAAACTCTCGTAGCTCTCACACCAAGGGACCCTCTGGGGCTCAGGGCTTTGCCCGTTGCGGGTAAGCCTCACCTTGCGCCACATGCGCTAGGCAAGTCTTACCCATTTTGCTCACCACCTGACATGATAGAGACAAAAGGTTTCATGTATGAAATTACAACGAAACCCTACAGGGGTTTTTTCCCTTAGCTAAAACCCCAACCTGCCTCCTCGCTCTCCGGGAAAGAAGTGGACTTGTGGTTATCCATGAAATTTGGTGTGGCCCGCCATAACTTATTACACTACAAATAACAGTCTTTGGACTAAGGCTTGGACCCGGCCCGACTCGGCCTTCAAAAAATGGGCTGTTTCGGGCCCCTATTTTGCTCGGGGTAGCCCGGCCCGGCCCGGCAATACAAGAAAATCGTCTGTGTGGCTCAGCATCGGGCAAAATTGTGATTTTGGAGGATCATATTGGCCATGATAGCCTCCAAAACTCCCTTTTCTGCCATAATCCGTACTCTCCCCATCCTTCTGAGCATCTCAAGACTACTTTCCATCCCCATAATCCCTTGGTTGTGGCCTTTTGGCTGGCCCGTGAGCACACTACACTGGGGCCCGAGAGCATTTTTAATGGGCCATTAAAGCTCGAGCCCGGGCCCGGACCAGGACTGTTCCGGGTGTCCTGAGGCAGTCCATGCCTTACTTTGGACTAAAGAAAGGGACGTCCTGTGCGCCCTTTAAACCTGCATACATTCATGTATCCAACTGGGATACAATTACGGTACTCAGAGTCGAGTCCATTGTTTGAAATTGGGAACATACATGTCTATCTTCTAGTGGATACCACCATGTGTGGCAACAGGACCCTGGAAAGCGCGTACAGACCCTCCTAACAAAACGCACTTTTCGGGTATTTGCTCGTGCACACAACAATCCACTACTTATGGAGGTGCACAGTAGCTCATTGTGTGCGGGCAAAGAAGGGCTATCTTATGATACCAGCCTCGAGTTTTTTGGAGTGCTGGTTGAGGAGAAAAATGCAAAAACCCTGATTTTTTTTGATGATCCTGGGCGGATTCCTACATACCGGGACCGGGTCTCTCGATCTGGGTGTAGCTTTCCAGATCGACAAGTAGCAAAACATGTTGCTGGGAGAAATCAGGATTGGTGGCCTATTGAAACTTTGAGTCCCAAGGCATCGGATCATCATACTGCTCATTGATGTCTTTTTCTCGGCTGGCGTGATGTTCAGTACAAAGATGTTTTTAAGATGCCCATCTATGCCCATGTGACAGGATATTTTGTATAGCAATCTTAAGGTAGCCAAACATGTCGGTATCAACGCTGCCGCAGTTACTTTACTGTTTACAGTAAAGTAACGGTAAAGTAACTTTTTTTGCAGTATAAGTATCTTGATACTTAGTATTGGTCTGACCAATACTTCACTTCCAGGTCCTTGGGATGGTATCGTTGATTTCAATACCGTATTGAGTAAAGTATTAGAAAACCAATACTTTACCCAGCAGTTGCTGGAGAAGTATTGGTTTATAATTTCTCTCATTTAGGCCTAGATACTGAGTACAGTATCGGTATCGTGGCGCAGATACCGATACAGTATCGAGTATAGTAACAGTATTGCTTCAAGATACTTTACTCAAGGTAGGTCTTCTTGGTATCGTGGTTTTTGATACGGTATCGAGTATAGTATTGGTCAACCAATACTTTACTGCCGACCGAATTTTACAGTATTGTTTTTTTGATACTTTACCGGGTATCGCCGATACAATACCAGTAAAGTAACTGTGGCAGCGTTGTTGGTATCATGACCGGTGATAAACCCCAGAATCTTATCTGGGAAGAATTTGGATCGGGATCACCCGTCTGTCCATGAATGACTGATAAGACTTCTTTGGATGGGTCCAAAACCCCTCCTATCCCGTACAAGCTTTTTGCGCAATATCTTGCCGGCAAATCACGCGCAGTTCTCGAAACCCACATACCCTCGTGATTTGTGTTCAATGGCAGCAAAGTCAATTGACAAGACCTTAAATCTGAAGCATGCCAGATTTTCCGATGTAAAAATCTACATGAGTGCGGTCTGATATGTTGAGCTTGTCGGAGAACCTGCTGTTGATCCGGAGGAGCACTGCGTAGATCCATTGATGGCCTGCTGGATTGCGTTTATCGTTCATCTTAAGACGGCTGTGAGGTGTTGTTGATCACTGACACCGCGTGGATCCTTACCCAAGCCTTGAAACGTCATTTTTTTCTTGAAAACTGGCTTGCAAACAAAAAGAGACACATGTTTGGGCCAAGAAATCAAAAGGCATCTGAATTGCGTGGTGGGATGTTTCTGCAGGCAAGGTCTTTTCTGTAGAAAAAAATGAATCTGTTGAAGCAGTGCATCATGATTAGTGACTGAACCATTCAGTGAGAAATTGACAAAAAAAATGCAAGAGAATTTATGATTTTATGTCACACTATAAATTGGAAATGTTCTAACTAATAGAATTGCCTTGCTACTGTCACTACAAGGAAGATAATATTTTCTGTGCAGAAAATTAAATTATTGATACACAAAAATATTGAGAGGCCAGGAGGAGAGCAAAAAATGAATAAAAATATGCATCTTGTTCCCTGCGTTGAGAACTTCACTCTGCATATTTTTCCGTATTTTTACAGTCCATGTTGATAAGTGTACTAACAATAAACCTTCACAATCATCCAATTACAACCTGTAACAAGCACTGAAATTTGGCTCATTAGTGTTTAGAGAAACTTTTGTTTTCTGAAAATACTCATAACTTTTTCAATTCCGGTCCAAAACGCTCGATTTTGGGTGCATTGGTAAGCTGGAATTGTCCTCCAAATAGTTCATAATAGGACCACACAGCATGCTGGTCTGCTAAAAAAGATATCATCTTTTTTATACATTTGTACATACAGATCCATAGATGATTGTCATACTAGCTACATAGTTCTGATCTTGTCTCCGCTCTTACCCTCATGTTTCTCTGAGCTGCCTGTGTTGATCTTCGAGTGTTTT
>NW_006768909.1:54290-57166 GCF_000204055.1 Melampsora larici-populina 98AG31
CCTCTCAATATTTTTGTGTATCAATAATTTAATTTTCTGCCCAGAAAATATGATATTTCGTGTAGTGTGTGCAAGTCACACGGAGGGAATTGTGGAAGGTAAGCCCTTGGTAGAAAATCATGATACAATCACCTTCA
Organism: Melampsora larici-populina 98AG31; assembly: GCF_000204055.1. Classification (NCBI taxonomy): domain Eukaryota; kingdom Fungi; phylum Basidiomycota; class Pucciniomycetes; order Pucciniales; family Melampsoraceae; genus Melampsora; species Melampsora laricis-populina. Next base: position 54,428 of record NW_006768909.1, read on the forward strand.
TGAATTCCATTGAATGATGTTTCTGTTATCACCAGGGACAAGAACACAAAAGGGAGAAAATGTTATTGTTCCTTTTGTAGAATCAGGAGTTGAAGTAGCTGTCGTTGAATTACAAGGAGAAGGAGAAGCTATCCAGATTGTCAAAGTAGATATCAAAAAATGTCCTAAGACTAGACATTTTCCATATGCCTAGTACACCAGTGGCCTAGACAGTACCTCACATGTGTCTGCTTGTACTGAAGCATTCTGTGCCAAGTATCAATTGATCATAAAAACAAGATATATTGGTAGTGTTGGACTTCCCGCTTGTGATGGAAGATAGAATTTTCATTCTTACATGGTGTTATTGATCTGCATACATTAGCTGTTATGTATTCATGGTCTTGTTTAGCATTTTCATGAGCTTTACCCAACATAGGCATTAATACATCAGTGATACTCAAAGTTCACAGGTTGATTCTGACTTTTTTAACACATAGAATGTTACTTTTTTTGGTGGGGAAAAGAAATTTAACATGTTTCCAAAAGTTGTGTGGCTTCAAGGGTCCCCGTGCCTACTTTCACTGCAAAAATTAAACAACTTCCCTCCAGTTGAGCATGGGAAAATGATTGAAAGTATAAGTGGTCATAAAGCATTGATCATTTCACATCTGAGCCATAGCACCCACACTACATATGTGCAGCAGGATGGGTAAATTGAGAGCTATTATGTATATACAGAGATGCTCAGATATTGCTCATCTGGATGATTAAATCATATGTAATGCCTTCTGTAATTTTTTCCAGTTTGCCAAAAGCATTCTAAAATTGAATACATACACTGACTCATAGCTTTGTTGTGATTACATTCACTAAACTGCATGTAAGACCCTTTCTGTTACTATGAAATGAGTTCCAGAGTATTACCTCAGTAGCTATGGAGGTACAGCTGTTTGCCAAAATGATGAACAATTGAGGTAAAAAATCAGGGCTAGAGGCCCCTGCGCCTCACAGTTGTAGCTGGAATTTAGGCACATTTTGACAGCCAAATATTGCAAATCTTCTCATACAGATATCAAACTGTAGTTTGAAAAGACGCATACAGCTGGCTATTGCTTCATGTACTGATTGCATCGTGGTGACTAACTGTGACTTTAAAAGCAGCCTGGGAAGTTGACATAATCAAGCAGTGTGACAACGGCTCCTGACGCTGTTCATGCCAATGGCTGTGAACCTGGTACAAGCCGTGATACAATGTTTTTTTGGCCAAATATCAGGAATGTCCTCTAGACTGACAATGTGATTGTTGTGCCAGCACCATAATTGCATTGAGATGGATGCTGGTAACAAGAAAACACTTGTCCAAAAAAGACTTGTTGAACATCACTCATGAGAAGCCAAAAATTGAAGCACCAAGTGGGCTTTGAACCCAAAGTACGTGTGCAAAATGGACTCCCAACAAGTGGTTTGACATTGTGCTATCAAGATTGTGGTGGAAGATGAGGAACCCATTATGGAATAGGATTTGACTTGGCTTTAAAGGCTGAAAAAGTGCTGTAGTTAGGCTGTATTGTAAACTTGATCAAGCATGGCCTTCATACAAAGATAAGTGTTTCATTTCACTCTATCTTATTCATCAAGATTAACCTAATAATTTTATTTTCTTTGTCTTCCTTTTTCTTATTCTATTTCTTTATTTTATCTACATGCTAGCCCAGACGCATGATTCCGGAAGCAACAACAACACACTTGCTGAGGCAATGAACGTACAGTTGACCAAGCATTGTGCCGATCACAACAAAGTCTTTAAGTGGAATCACAAGACTGACCGAGTACGTTGTGTATGTCATAAGCTCGCTTTGGTGGTAAGTAGTGGACTTCAAGCGCTGGAGATACAAGCACCACCACCACCACTTGTAAAATCCACCATGCTAGGCAATTTCCCAATTCCAACCACCACCTTGCAATCCATTCCTGAAGAAGATGAGACCGAAGAGAGAGACGGGGGCGATGGTGTAGATGAGGATGAGGATACTGAACATGAGGTTGATGACTCTGATTGTCCACCTGCGGTTGAAAGTACCAACTGGTATGAAGTGATTGATGGACCTCACAAACTTCCTTTGCCTCCTCTGATCAAACCTTTGGCAAGCAATCGAAATGCAGCCAACGCAGTTGACTGTCTCATGACTAAAGTAAGTTGCTTGTATTTGTACATATCTTTAATTAACTTGCTTTATTTGCTTTGACTGACTTTCACCTACAATATAGCTTGATGTAATCGGGCATAAAATTGGTAGCTCCGCGGTGATGTGCAGTGTTTTTGACGCTGTCAGCCTCTCACTACTCTCTGAAAAACTCCCAAGGCCAATCCCTGGATATGGGATACAATGGAATATAAATCTACAATGCTGGAAACGCTTGTATAACGCCCAAGAGGTTAGTGTAGTTCTTGAATTATGAACTGATGTATGTCACATTGTTAATACTTTTGTCTGTCCTTTGTCTATAAAGGTCATTGATTGCATGCTGAAAGAAGACCAAATGGAGTTGCCACGCCGGGCAGGACCAAGTCGAGTTGGTGAGACACCTCTTGCTCCAGATGCACACCGACCTCAAGGCATCTTCAACAAGGTCATGATTTTGCCTGATGAGTGGCGACAAGTGCGAGACCTAATCAAAATCCTTCAGGTACGTGTATACTTGTCTTGTAGGCTTTGAGTCAGCTCATCTAACAGCAAACTTCACTGTAGGAATTTG
>NW_006768910.1:0-945 GCF_000204055.1 Melampsora larici-populina 98AG31
GTTAACTAATACATTTAATCATGTTGTAGCTGTTTCTTTCACTCAGATCATTAGCTCACTCGTGTGCTTTACACAACTGTTCTTTTACATAATAGGTATTTATATTGCTAACTTATCATAGAAGAATCGTTTACTCATTTCTTATTTGTTGTGGTTATGTTCTCTATTACTGTTGTAGGTCAGAGTCTCTTCCTTATATAGGAGAACTCCATCAGTGACCATATCTAACACCTAGTGCATATCAGGTCAGAGTCTCTTCCTTATATAGGAGAACTCCATCAGTGACCATATCTAACACCTAGCGCATATCAGTGCTTTTCCTATTATTGCCGTAGCAGCACAGTCACAGACCTATTCCAAAACTCTTGCACATTTTCAAGAGTTTGTTGCCTAGTTCTTAAAAATCTTGTGCAAGATTTACAAGCAGACCATCAAGATTTGTGAGGTAAGGCTTCACTTCTATTTCTCTTCAGCTCTCTTTTGTTTCTATCCTGCAGCACAGCAAGCTGAAAATGTTTACTCTGACCACTTTTCCAGAAAATCAATTGGTTACAACTGTTGGGCTTCTCACCTACTCTCATTCACTATCTGAGATAAAAAGACTGCCACTGAACAGAAGGCCAACAATTGGAACCCTGATGATCCCTTCACAGGGGCCAAAATAGATACTCACATACATGTGAGCGTTGTAGACTTTTTGGAATTCTCCAAAAAAGATTCATTTTCTTTCAGATTGATTCAATTCACAATCTTGTTTGTGTTCAGGTGATCATCCTGTGGTTCTCATATTTTACTTGACATTTATTGAGAAGGCTCATTTCCATCTTGGATGAGCAATAACTGATTCCCGATGAGTACTCAGGATCAGCTCATGAGGCACTGAATACTCAGCAATTTTTTCAAAATGAAGATGAGCACATGAACTATACCTTCCTGAGGCTTCAT
>NW_006768910.1:1421-12501 GCF_000204055.1 Melampsora larici-populina 98AG31
CCTCAGGCTTCATTCCGGAGCCATGAAGCTTGAGGCAAGCTTGGCGCTCTGTGATCCATCTGGGGGATACTTCAGAGACTTAGCTAAGGGAATACTCAGTTCAGCTCAGCCCCTAAGCTATACATTGGTGGCATCCCTTGGAGCTTACTGAACCAGGGAATGCCGCTCAGGATCAGCTGAGCAGATGGATCGGCCCTTCCTCAGACTTCTTTGCTCAGGAATAAATGCTGAGGAAGGCTTAGTTTGTCTGCTCAGTTCCTGATGATCACGTAATCAGCTGACAAACAGAAAGAAAAGGGAAACAAATGGGAAACAAATTGGAAACAAATGGGAACAAAACAGGAAAATTTCAACGCTCACATAGTTGTGAGCATCAATTTTTGCCCCTGTGCTTTAAGGTACACTCATTATTTCTCATACACCTTCATAAACTGACCTTCTGGCTTGTGATATATAATATTCTTCAAGCAGACATGAACAACACCATCATGAATGTCAAACTGAAGGCGTACAGTTGCACTCACAACTCAGACAAGCACCCAATCAACTATTCCTTTGCTGACCTATGTAACATAAGTTTTCTTGTCTCCCTTTTACCACACCAAAGATGATCCACTTTTTCCTCACACTGAGTTACATTGAGCACAAGGATGAGGGATTTGCCAAGCCTTTTTCTCCCTTGGCTATGGAAATGAGGTCAGGAGTTAAGCACACATGTGTGCTTCACTCAGAAGCTTGATGACTATCTCAAGGTCATCAAGACACAAACTCAAAGTTGTTTTGTACAACGGTTTGTAAGTCTATCCCTTGGCATCTTGTATATCAAATGAGATGCTGATCTTTAACCCTGTTCAAGAGCCTTACCAGAATTCTTGATGTGAAATAGCAACAGCCCACTCTTCCCATGCCATCTCTTGAAGAACTAACTGTCTTGGTAAGTATCCCATGTTTTCTTGTCTTGTCATCATCAGATCATCGTTCTCTTCTGAGGCAGGTTTGGCGCACATCCATAAAGGCAACTGAACCTAGATCCAATGAGTTCATATTTAAGGAGGTCCTGAATCCCTCTGATTTTGTTTGACCCTTCTAGTCACAGCCCCCATCTACTGGGCTCTGGCAGGCCAGTGACTACCACGGCATTATGAAAGATTCATGAAAGCTTCAGAAAGAATTGACAGAAGCTTCATGCAAGCTTCAGAGAAGCTTCAGGAAAGCTTAAAAAGAGCTCAAAATGATGCCTGAACACATCTCAACAGGTCTCCAGACCAAAACACAAATTATGTGGCTGCTGACTGGCAAACTTGAGGGACCCATGACCTTCAAGAAACATTTTGTGTGCCCCCAACTCTCAGAGATGGAACGGATGTATCACAGCAAACATTTTCTGTTTTTTACCAGACCACCCAGAACTGCCCTCATAGTTGCCTCAGCAACATATGTCAAGGAGTCCTTGGATGCCCCCTACAAGGAAAAGCGCACCCAAAGATACCTCTGAGGCAAATTTTGGCCATCACAGTTGCCTTGGATTGGACCCTCTGCCGGAGCTTCCCTTGGAGTGGAAGTCCAAGAACTCCTCATATTTTTGCATATATGCTGGCTGTGCATATATGCCTCATGAAGTGAATGGAAGTTGTGACATGTTTGACAAATGGGAATCAGGGCTGGTTGCCCAAGGAAGATGGATTTGGGAACAACACCCAAAATAATCGGATCGAATGTGACTTTTCGGACACTTTGCATGTCGTAACCAGGGGCATACATATCTGACCGAATACCCAATACAATATGAAGACCAAAAAAATCTCGCAGCTCATATTGTATTGCCCAAACAATAACAGTGGATAAAATATGGAATTTGTAGCAAAAGTGCCATTTCAACTGCAATTGGGGTTCAAAGCAGTCAATTTATGAGGTGATCTCATGTCGGTTCAAGCCTGGATATCGTATTGCCAATACCCGACATGAAAAAAGGTGCTCCACATGTGGGGTCAGCTGAACCAATATGAGAAAATCCAACTTTTTGTGTCAGATTGCCAATACGATACCACTAAGATATCAACATCTGTGTTGTATTGGTTTGATCAGTCATTGTTGGGAGAGAATGCAAGAGGCAGGTTATGAAAGGTGTTCATCAGAATTCAATCAGAAAATGATCAAGCAACAAAGGGAGCTCAAACAAAGTAGTTGAAGTGCGGAGGGTGAATTGTGACCAAACAAAGAGGTCAGAAAATGTTTGCAACCTTTTTAAAATCATTCAAGTTCATCAATTTCTATTAGGGACAAATATTTTTCTATGAATTTGGACATTATCATTACAAATCTTTGTTCACTCAACTAACTTGTGAGCAAAGTCATTGACCTGTTGACTGAGGTGGTTGAGTTGAGTGACAAATCTCTGAGCAAAGTTGTTAATCCGTGGACTGAGATGGTTGATTTGAGTGACAGATATATTCACTCAAATAAACCATCTCAGTCAACAGGTGCACAACTTTGCTCTTGTCACTCAACCCAACCACCTCAGTCAACAGGTCAATGACTTTTCTCACAAATGAGTTAAAGTTGACTAAAAGGCCTGACACCCTTTGTGTTCTACAAGCAGAAGTTTTCTGTGAAAATTGATTTAGAAAGAAAGTCAAGGCACAAAGGGGGAGTACAATTTGAATTACCAGACTCAAATGATTATACTCTCATTATCAGAAAAACCTGTCACTTGTTTCTGGAAGGGGGAGGATGCTCCGCCAGCTTACTGTGCAGCAAGAATAACAAGCGGAATCTGTCGTGTCGTGAAGTTTGTTTCACAGACAGATCCCGCTTGTTATTCTTGCTGCACAGCAAGTTGGTGGTGCATCTTCATCCTTCCAAAAACAGGGGACAGGTTCCCCGGATAATAGGAGTATAATCACTCAAGCAAGAGTTTGATAAACACTCTGGTGAAGCACTTATCATTACGATTTTTGTTAAGTTATTGACCTGTTGACTGAGGTGATTGAGTTGAGTGACAAACACGTATTTGGTCAACAAAGACATGTTTTGTCACTCAATTCAACCACCTGAGCCAACAGGTGAATAACATTGCTCACAAGTGAGTTGAACGGTCAAAAGTCCTGACACATTTTTCATTCTACAAGCCGAATTTCCACTTGAAAATTGAAGTAGAGAGAGAGGCAAAAAACCAAGGGGAGGAAAAAAGGAATGGGTTCTGATGATGCCTTATCACCTTGTCGACCATCAAACTCTGATCAAGCACTTGTGTCTTTCATGGACCCTTCAGCATCTTACCTATTAGCGGAACTGCAGTCTGTTCCAGACGTGTTGAAAAACCAAAACAAGTTCTTATCAGAATCATTGAAGATCATCTGACAAGACCTGGATTTGTTTTTTTGATACGCCAAAACAGACTGCATTTCCGGTAATAAATATTACACAGGAAGGTCCATGGATGGATCAAGTCCTTGATCAGTGTTTGATGAGCAAAGAGGTGATAAAAGATAAGTAGAACCCATGGATGGTGCCATATGTGGAGTTTGGAGATGCACATGGCAAAGTGATAATTAAATAAATGTAAATTCATAAAACCCCCCCTTCAAGCAAAATATCAGCATTATGTCTTAAGGATAAGAGCATAAAGCAACATTTTGCCTAAAGGCAGGGTCTTACAACCTTACACATACAAGACACACTTCATATTCAGGTACCTCAAATCTTTCGAAATGATGGCAGGCTGGTGAAGTGCGTGAGGAGCAGAAACATCTTCCTTTCGAAATACCCTCTATTTATATCCATTTGTGACTCGCCGGTCATTGTTCATTTTTCTTCTCGCCGCATCCGGCGCATCATTCTTTCCCACCTGTTGTGTACTAAATCTACTCATTTCGCAACCTACTATAATTTGTATAATTGATGCCTTTCCTTTTCTGTAATAATGATGCCTTATAGCTGTTATGCTTTTGCTTGATCCAAAATAAATTATGCAAAAGATATTGGTATAATTAGGGCAGCCAACTCCAGTTACATCCTTTGTTAATTGATACACAACCTCAACATTGTGGCTCTATTTGTTTTCACCATTGTTAGGCGTTTCCGGTGATTCATCCTCCACCCACATATGTCATATCAATTCCACCCCTTGCCTGAGCTACCCTCATTGGTAAAGATGATTCTACTCCCTCTTATGCAATTACCATACTTGAGTTGTGCTTCCATACCGCTTTACTTCCTATTTTGGTCCGTTCAAAAAAGCAACACACTAACCAATTATTCGACTAAATTTAGTCAACAGCAACGCCTACCGTTCTAAGGCAATATCCACATCCTTGAATTTCAATGTATTCTCAACTTTCTCTGATTGTTTTAGTATCTATACTTGTGTTGAAGTATTGTGTCAAATTATTCTCAATTTCCGATTCAATTCCAGCCTTATCTCGCCACCAACACCCCTACTGTGATCCATATATCATAAGGTATCAAAAATATCATTCATATGTATTCATAATTTGGAATTCGTTGTTCTTGATCATCTCTGTCCAATTGTCATCTCAGTTTTTAAATCAAGTCGTGTAGCTCACCGCAGTTCGATTAAATCTTGATTCACGCCTGCACTTATTACTACCTCTCTTCATAGTTTTTGAACTCAGCCCACCTTACATGACCTCATCAGGTTATGGCCCTTCCTATATCCCTCAAACATAACTTTGTTGGAGCCCTCTATAACCGTATGGTCTTGCATGACCTTTGGAAAGACAACAACTCTGAAGCTATCAATACCCTGAAACAAATACACCTAGACTTCCAAGAATGTGAGTCGTTGATCTTCACTACTTTTCCTATTGCTGATCTTTATAATTTACTATCTCGCAGGCTCTCCAGGGGAAAATATATTACAATACCAAGATGGACAAGAATTTTCCCTTCAAGCCGTTTACAATATAGCCTATTGGTCCAAAACGCACATAGTCCTGAGACCTGATGTGTCATCACTTACCTGGACTATAACACCCTCTCAACACGAGACGCCCAATGTGGATCCCATTAGTGTCCATTCTTATACTGTCGCTGACTTATGCCTGTTACTCTTAGATTGAGCCGAGTTTTTCTATATGCTCCACCCGAAAACGGAGCCCTAATGAGATTCTGAGGGAAATCAAGCTTGATTTCAATTGTAGTGAGTTGATTTTCTTTGTTGTTCTCTTTGGCTAAATATTGATTCCATTCATTGTGAGCTCCTCACTTCCCTGGCAATGTTAAAATCTGTAATAACAATGGTATAGAGGAAAATGTTAAATTGATGCATAGTGTAGCGTATCGGTTTCATCAAGACGGGACTTCTGAGGCTCATTGTGTCGTAACATTCTTGGGCTTTGATATTTTGGGCTCAAACAATGCGCAAGGTACATTGTCTGTGATTAACTTCTGTATCCATTGTGATTGAGCTGTCCACAGATGAGGTCGAATTGCGATTTTACCAGCATCAAAAGCGGGGTGTGCCTCACGTTTATCCTTTGAAAATGATCATATGGAACAAGAGGGTGCTTGTCTTGAATGAAATTGAAGAGTGGTTAGCAAAACCTGGTTAGTCTTTTTCAGTCTAAGGAAAGATTCGTTTGGTTATCTTAAATCTAGAGGCTAACAGGTTTTTTGTTGAATTGAGGAAGAATTACTTTGAGAGTAAGAATAAATCCTCTAATGCAAATGAATTATTACTTGTGTTTAGATTGCATTTTGGCTTATACCTTTATCTGCGCATCATAAGACTCAAATCTTTATTTATGATTTTACTTCAAGTTGTACCCAAAGACACATGTGTGTGTTGGCTTCATTTGTTGTCAACCAATGTTTGTCCCTATTGTTTGTTCCAATCAAAATATGATTCCTTCTGCAAACTACTTGATGGTCATGAATTATTTTCAAACTGAACATTATATCTCTACAACCTGGATTTCAGGGCGGGCGAGCCCGCCAACGTTCTAGTGAAAGAGGAAACTGAGGAACAGGAGACTGTGGGGTCAAATCAGACATGGTATATAAGGCAAACAGTTGCAGCGGCCAACTTGTGGTATGTGCACATATGCTTATGGTGGTCACATGAGTCACAAACCCTAACCCCTAGCCATACATTCTTCTCAAATTTGTTATACTTGGTGAAAAGACCTGACACATAAGAACCAGTGGTGTGTTCTTGTATAATGACATCATAGATCAAATACGCAGCCTGAATTAATATGAAGTCAATTGGGAAGAAGTGTAGCAATTGCAGTCAGAGCATCATCAAGTTTTGCAGAGCTGGGTGATATCCCCAGGGCCAGTTTTTCAAGGGGGTCATAGTGCTTCAAGAAAGCACTTTCATAACAGTTTTCTGGAAGGTTAGCACAGACAGTTCCAAAGGGGTTGACTGTATGGCCTTCTTGACGCCTAGTATCTAATCTGCGGGCGGGATGAATCCTCAGCTTGATAGTGGATTGATCTTGATAGGATAGCCGGTCCACTTCATGTAGCCAGTTGCCATACTTGACGCTACACCATGCCGGACAAATCGACTTCTGGATGGGTTGATGTGGGTCGTCTTCTGTATCAGAACAGCAGTCTGCATCGGGTAGGAGGTCAAGAAATTGCGGAAGATGTTGCTGAAGAGTGGCTTTACGGTATTTCCAGAGCTGAGTAGACATATTATCAGAAAAGGACTGGAGAATGCCTAAAGGCATAAACATGACTTACATCTCTTCTCTTTTTGCTCCGGGTCCTTTGTTCAACCTTGGATGGATCTCGAAATCTTCTCTTGATTTCTTCAATCCGCCCAATCACCCAGCGAGTCATGATCCCAACTTGGACAAGGTCAGTAGGGTTGTCTTGATCCAGTCCAAAATTCTCAAAAGCAGAAGCAGCTTTGGCAAACTTCCAATGCTTTACAGTAAAAAAAATCATTGTCTGATTCCATGTACTTTTTTCACCGTTGTCCGCTTCCCATTCAAAGGTGAAACTATCATCTATTTGATGATTGGCCAGGTCTTTGAGCAGCAGAGTCTTGAACGGTGACCAATCAGATTTAACTGAATGGGCTGAAGCATTATAGGTGGTGAAGACTGAGGTATCTTGTAAGATCATTTCCATAGTCAGAGTTGGAAGATTCATAAGTTGATCATCGCCAGGTGAATCAGGATAAACTTGGTGTGTTTTGGTGTATCCAAGTATAAATCTCGCAAATTCAGAATATGATTTACAGATTGGCTGGTTATGACCCGGGAGGTGAGCGCTCAGAGCCTTGTTCTTTGCTTTGCGGCTCTTTGGTGGTGCTCCATTCACCCAACCACTTGAGCGTTTATGAGTGGGAGATGCTGAGATTGTAAAGTGGAGTCATGAGTTTGCAGCTTTTGAACCAGAAGAACTGAAGAGGTCCTACCCATTTAAATGTGTGTTGATACACAAGATTACAATTTGTCCTTGTTTGATTTGATGGAGAATGATCTGAGGTGATGTTGATGAAACAAGAGAAAGTGATGGTTAAGAAGGAGGAGGCCAGGAAAGAGGAGTGCAGCCTGAGACACATTTATACCTCTACCCCTACTTTCCTGCTTCTTCCAAAGGCTTCTGCACTTGTTGAGGACATTTCCAAGCTGTGACACTCTCAAAAACATCAAATGTCAGGCTTCTGACCCCACTTTGTGTCCTTGATGAATCCAGTGGTTCTAGTTCAGATGTGATTCAAATATTGTGCAGATGTACTAGGGGACAAGTCAAAACCACTTGGTGCGGTAAGCATGGATGGGCAAGGTCTTGACATACATGAGAAATATGTTTCGGTGTTTGACTTTTTCTGACACAAGCACAAGAAAGAAATGACATTTTTACAGGTCTTTTTGTTCAACTTATGATACCGTTTGATTCAACAACAAAAAATATATATAAAAGAATCATTAAAAAAATTGAACAGATTTAAGCCCAATACCCAATAAACATATGAAACAAGTAAACACTCAATATAAAACAGGATATGATATTTTGTATATATTTTTGTCCAACACCAAAGAAAGAGATGTTTTTTTTACAGCATTTTGCACCTCCTGAGATTTTTCCAATATACAAGTAAAAAAAAGAGAAATATGATTTGATAATGATTGAGATGATTCTATAAAATACCCTTCACAAAACCTTGAAAGAAAATAGATTTTTTTGATAACAATTGATATGATTCAATGAATAACCTTTGGAAATTCCTATGATGCAACTGCCATTGCGTACTTGTTTCCAACCTTTCTCATCAAATGCTCATTGAGGGTTTGGAGCTCAATGTGCTTCTCAGACAACTCCAGGCCCTCAACTTCCAGCTCCCCAAGTTGATTCAGAAATTCTTCTCTAATTAAGCACTTGGGAAATCACTGTGGTGGGAGTTGGTCTTCCGGATTGACAGCAGCAGGTGAGGATTCAGCCCTGGCTGCCTGAAACTTGGCCACATTGGTCTTCTGGGCCTTTGTTGAGTCTGGGTTCTTTCTGGCCATTTCGTCAGCAAGGTGAATCAATTGATCCAGCTCTGGCTTTCTCCAAGCTAGCTTGATCCGACGTTGATGTGCCGGCTTTGCTGGGGTTGCAGGGACCGTCTCAGTGTCTGAATGCACTTCGTCCATTACTAGGAGTAGTTGATGGGTGTCCGTGAAGCCTTTGATGTGTTTCGAAATGGCTTGTAAGCGTGATTGAGCAACCTAAGGTTTTCATTGGTCAGTTCTCAGTTCAGTCAGAATCAGAGAAGCAGCGGAAATCATTACTTTTGTCCTTAAGGCCTTCATAGCTTTCCTGTCCTTAGATTCAAGCAGCCTCTTAGCATATTTTTCAGCTCCGCCCGGGGTTGCTATGAGTGCCTTGTCTTTTTCCTCCTGACTATATTTGGCACGCTTGCCACTTAGCCACTTGGTGAGGATTCTTTGGCCAGCTTGGGGGTTTCGTCAGACTGTGGGATATCATAGTAGGCAGGGACTCCTCTGGCATTATAACACTCTAGCCAAGCCGCCAGAAGACAGTTGAGTACAGCCGAGTTCCAAGGAGTGTTGATAGTATTATTCCATTGGAGTGTCAAACGTGGGAATCCGGCAGCCGCCAGAGAAGCTTCTGCTAGAGCTAATCTACTTGGTTCATAACTCTGCACAGAAGTAGTGGCAAGAGCAACCCTGGACATGAATCCTTTTTTAGGGGCCCTGTTGGTCCATTTATTAAACTTCATTACTTCTTTTCTCTTTCTCTAGAATAAGGCTCCACGCCTATATCAACTTAGTGGTGATCTAGGCGGGAGCAGTGAGGGCTAGAGGCCCCATTGTGATCTGAAAGTCACGAATGGGGCCAGTTTTGGTAATCATACTGATCCTTGAAGGAAATTTGATGGAGACTTATTAATCTTCTTCATTAAATTTTCTCCAGGGGCGTGATTACCTAGGAAGAGATAAGAGGCAGAGCCGGTGTCCCGTACCGGTTCTCACTGAGAATGTAGGGTGGGCGGGATGGAATTTGAAAGGAAGCTTATTCTTTCGAGAGTAAAGAAAGAAATAGAAAGTTAAAGAGAATAATTGAGATTGTAAAATGATAACTAGGAAAGTGGACGAGAGGACTAAACTCGTGTGTAGAGAGAAGATGACTCTACCTTATAGTTCTCTTTCCTCCGCGGAACTCCACGAGATGATGACGTCTTCAATTATCCAAATAGGATACTAGTCTCATCCCCTCCTTAGTCCGTACAACTGTCTGAGAATCAATTTACGGAAAAGGCTCATTTTACCATGGACAAGCTTGACAATGCGTACCTTTTGCAAAGACCTACCCATTCCGCAACTACCTCCTTGGTGACTATTTTCTTGAGCTCTGCTTTGTAAGTATTGGATGCTTTAGGGTTGGTGGCAAGCTTCTGAGCCATCTTTTGTTTGATTTCGTACTCTATAAAATCCTCACGATTCTTGTTGTGAGAATTCCAGGCTTCCACTTCAGTAATTTTGGCTGGTGCTGGCAGGTGGTGCTTGGTGATTTGACTGACATCAACTTGAGAGGAGGAGGGGGAAGTGGACTGGCGGGGGAGGCCCAGTAGTGCCCTGGCCCACTCATGAATAGCTGCAGTGAGGCCTGGCGGAGCTTCAGTTTTGGGTGATTTTCTTAAGCGTGATTCTTCAGCCTTTTGCTGTCTGTCAGCAGCCTTCCTCTGCCCGTCCTGCATCCTCTGATACTTGGCTGCAGCTGTTTGCTCAAAAGTCAAGCCTTCATCTTCTGTCTGATGGCCTGAATGAAATAATGAACATGTTATTGACCACCCTCTTGTCAAATATATATAGATAGGTGGGTCAAAAACAAACCATGAAGACAATCCATCAGTGGATCCCTGGGTGCAGGTCCTGCTGGGGCGCCTGCTGGGCAGTGGTAAGATGATCATCATCATCAAGCAGGTGGGAGGGAGGGGATGCAATCAGAAAAAAAATGCACCAAAAGAGAGATGGGACATGGAAATGAAGCAGGGATGATTGTGAGAAATGTCAGATGGAAAAGGTAGAAGTCAAAGTGAACAGAAATACACAAACAATGAGAGCCAAGTCAGATAGGAATGATTGAAGGCAGACGGAGAAAGAATTGAGTTTGGGATTCAATAAGAAAGTAAGGAAAAAAGGACCCATTGAAAGATATGTATATGTATATTTGGACGGTACCAGGGAAGAGACAGAGATATGTATATGAAAAAGACAAGCCAGAGCAACAGGTGAAAAATCCCAGGTATTGAGGTCATGACAGCATCCCAAATTTGATTATAAAGATGGGGGACATTTGAGTTCATGAGAAGAATCATGAGAAAGTAGGTACCAGAAATTAGCGTGAGAGAAGGAAATAAGTTTTAAATATACATCAACCACAAGTCAGCCATTGTCATTTGTCAAGTTGGAAAAGACTAGTACTGCTGACCTTCTCCTGAGCTCATGATTGTATGGGTGTATGGGGAATTATATTGATGAATCAGTGGTGGAGGTCTTTTGATGATGGAAAAATAATTTAAAGAGGATGAAAGTGGCTGGGTGAGTCAGCCAAGAGGGCACAGGTTATATATGAGAAACTCCCTTTGTGATTG
>NW_006768910.1:13020-14151 GCF_000204055.1 Melampsora larici-populina 98AG31
GACTAGAAACCCGGGATGATTAACATACACATACTATGTGTTCCTACATACACATGTATCAACCTTGATCACGTGATGAAGGTATGCAGGAGGCTCCTGCTGGCCTCGACTGGCCTCGAATACCCGGGGCTTTGCAGAAACCTGATACCCCAGGATGACTTACACATACACATGCTACGTAATCCTACATACACAGGTCACGGATATCACGTGATGAAGGTATGCAGGAGGCCTCCTGCTGGCCTCGAATACCCGGGGCCAGCAGGAACCCAAGACCCCGGGATCCCTCATATATATACTCATTGCTTGAAACGTGTCTCATCTTCACACACTTGAATTGAACCACGTCGATCACGTCGATCACTCTCACGCCTCCCAACTCAATTATACACGTTCTCACGCCTCTCAACTCAACTATACCTCGACCCTCCGGATTGCGATTACTGTCGATCACTTTCACTTTCCACTCCCACGCTTCCAAATTGAACAACGTTGATTGGCCAGTTTGTCTCTATCTAATTGCTGAAAACACCTAAGTAAGTCTCTAACCAACTTCAATCAGATCATGAGACTTTCTCAGCTTGATGCTAACCATTATCTCTGGTACGACAGGCTCAAGTTTTCGAGGTACCCTTTGGTATCAATTCCTTTTGGTTCTGCCTTTCATACCCCTTTCGATGTCCGGACGATCCTTGGCTAGCTCCAGCTCGAGCTCTCAACATTCAGATTCCGACGAGGAAAGTTCATCGCTCACAAAGACTACGCCTCAACCTCAATCTAGTGAGTCGGACAGAACGGCTTTGAACATCTTTCCATCTTCTCTCTTAACACCTATCTCAAGCTGACATTGTTTCATTCACAGATAATGTATCTCAACATCAAACTCCTGCTTTACGAGACAGCCAAGCAGATAGGCTGAAGGGAGAGGTCGTGTGGGTCACGGTGCAAGCTTACGAAGGCACACTAATCCAGCAACTTGCATGGTTCACCACGCAACTTGAGTCTGACAAGCTTACATTGTCACTATACGACACACTTCAAGCGGCTGGCAAACGAGTTGAAGACGAGCTGTTCCGTAAGATTGAATTCAACTCCATACTTTTGACTATAAGTGTTCTTATTCTTGTTTTT
>NW_006768910.1:15481-19897 GCF_000204055.1 Melampsora larici-populina 98AG31
ATTGGTAGAGATGTTCTCCCTCACACCCTTTCCCGAAGACATTACGGTATCGACGGTTTGTTTTGGCACTGGCTAGTCGGGCGCGGACTCTCCGTGGGTGGAAAATGCCTGCGATGGACCTCTCCAAGTCAAGTTACAAGGTGCTCTCACTCTCCTGAAAGAGACGGTTCTACCAGGTACCCCTGAACACGGAAATGCTCCTAATCCTGCTTCCCATGAAGAGACGGTCAATGATGTTTATGAGGATCCAGTCCCTGGAAATCCCACCGAAACCAAAGAAGACACGGGTACTGATGCCAATGAGGTTCAAGTCGAAGCCAATCCTTCAAGTTCAAATGCCGATTCTCCTAATCCTGCTCCGGATGAAGACACGGTCAATGAACCTGATGAGGAACCAGTCCAAGGAAATCTCACTGAAACCACTTCCCAAACGCTTCCAGGTATGTCTTTGGGCTCTTTATCATTGTTTTCAATTGATCAATCAACTGACCCACATGTCATTTCTATTTATGTCATGAAACTCCATAGAAACTGCTGTATGTCTAGAGCAAGAAGTTACTGGAAAGGATCCAGGCGAAGAAGGAAATCCAACTCAAACCACTTCTCAAAAGACTCCCAGTACGTTATAGATTTCTTTATCCTAGTCATTGATTGATCAATCAGCTGACCCACATAATTTTTCTATTTATGTCATGCACCTCCTTTAACCCAGCTGTAGAAAAAAGTCATGTTGGTTCTATGATACCCTCTGGTAAGTTTCTCTTTGAATAACTTAATTTTTGGATGATCAAACAACTAACCTATGATCATATATGATCTTTCCCCACTTTTTTCATTGCTTCCACAGGGAAAGAGCCTTCAGGTAACACTCCTAGTTTGTCACCAGCACCTCCTTTGGACCCTTGAATCCCTTCAATACCTCAGGCTATTGTCACCCCAGGCCCCCCGATTCCTCCTTTGGAGCCTCGAATATCTGCCATACCTCAAGCTGTTCCAACCCCTGTTCCCCCGATTCCGGCAAATCAACTCCAACCTCACACTTGCTCAACCTCTACTCGTGTGGAATCTCAGGTGCCTTCCACCCCTATACCCAATCCCTCCCTTACCAACTCCCAGCCCAATCATACTTGGCGGCCTCGCTCAACCCCCAGTCGTGTGGAATCTCAGGTGCCTTCCACCCCAATACCCAATTCAGCCCCTACCAACTCTCAGCCCGATTATCCCAAACCCTTCCCTGACTCTTTGGAAGAGGTCCTTTCTGAGATTGAGACAGTAGCCAAGCATTCTACTATACCAGTTGCCCAACCGGAAAGCGAATTCCACGAGTTCTTCTGGCATTCTTTCCTCCCAAAGGAGCCCTACCAGGACCACGAACTCTGGGATCAAGTAGATGACTATTTGAATGCACGGATAGGTGCCGATGTTCTACCTCGAACCCTTCACCAAGGACGTTACGGTATTGATGGCCTCTTTCGACATTGGCTCGTCCGTGTACGAGCTTTCCGGGGGTGGGATGATCACTGCGACGAGGCGGTCGAAGCAAAGTTGAGAGGTGTTGTTACCCTGCTCAAACGGAAGGTCAAGCCTCCTCAACTGGCTCCACTTGGCCCTCAGCTTGTCAAACAGTCAACCTCAGCCCAACAGTCAGGTTCTCAGGCAACTTCCACTCGCATTCCCATCAAAAGGTGTATTGACGCCGACTCGCAAGTCACTACGCCTCCGAAGAGAACTAAGGTCTCCCCTTCACCCGGTAATTCTGAAGATGACGCAGATCCTGGCCCTTCGGGTTCATCGAGTAGGGAATTGATGACCAATCAAGGCCATCAGGATCAGGTACCTGATTCGGTGCAGAAAGCTGCTCCTACTGGCCTGTGGATGATGGCCCAGTCACCTCTCTTCGATGTCACTTTGGCTTCGATCGGTGCCAACAAACTTTTGCCACAAGACGTACCCCAGGTTTACAGAGCGATGATCAACCTTCTCCTTCGGCGCAAAGAAGGCATTGACGTGCCTGCTAAGCCCCCCATCCAGGAAGCAGAGCCTTTTGGGGTGAAAAACAAGTTATCAGTTCGTGCCTGGCTTTCCAGAAACCCCAGTGAGTTTTTTATTTCTATTTTTACCATTGGCACCTGATTCTAACCTCATTCTTTTCAGACTCCTTCCTTGTGCGTAGTGCTGGCGAAGCGCCGTGGCATCGACACGACATTTTCAACTTCACGTTACCCAACTACGAACTGCCAACTACCCCAGATGACAAAGTTCAAACCACCTACGTTCACGAGATTCTGAGTTTGTTCTACAGTCCAGGTACAAAGCGTATCAATCAGGCAGTGCGGATGATAGTTGCTGCTGTGACATTTGCCCGGATGGACACCAATGAACTTCCCGTGGACTACACTCCTCCTGAAGTTGAATACCCGAACCAAGACATTGGGCAGTGTCTTCAAGCTGCTCATCACTTCAAAAACCTTCACGAGACTAAGCAACAAACTCAATGTGCTGCAGAGTGTATGGAAGTCATGACTGGGATGGTCAATCGCCTGTACACGGTCTTTGAAGCAGTTGCCAGTCTGCGAGCAAAATTTCATCATGCATTGTATCTCAGTTGAACACCAACTGACAGACACGACAAGCTCCTCTCAGATTACAAGGCAATGACCCACACCCTGGGTACAGGCTCCATGGCATCACATGTTCTTGGACCGCTGGTGGCTTTTTTGGTCTCTGGTGTAAAGGGTCTCATGATCTTCCCGCACGACAAAGCACGATTCGGATCCGTGAAACTCTCTCATTTCCTGGTTCTAGTTAACCAGATGAATGGGCAAGGACCCATTGACGAACCAATCTGGAAATATACCCAGAAGTACATCCTGGAAACCATTGAAAACATCTTCTTCCCCACAGGTTTTGATCCCTCCAACCTCAATGATGTTGGTTGGGATGAGCATGAAGTGTCCAAGTTCCAGCTTGCCAAAGCACTGGAAGTAGACCTTTATAATTTTTGTGTGAATAGGACTAAATTCTCTGGCGGTGAGATTTATAGAGACCCTCTGTTTGACCTACCTGACATTCAAGTTGTCAAAGATCCTAACAAAAAAAAATAATAACCTTATGATGTATTTTGTTCTCTTGAATTATAATTTTCATGTGCTGGATTTATTTCACCCCCGGGGAAAGTTCCTTCCTCTTAACTCAAAATGTACCATCCTTCAATCAAAAAAAAGTTTTCTTGTTTTCCAAACCCAAGTGTAAGGGTAGGGATTTGAATAAATATTGTTCTGCTTGTATCTTGTTTTACCAAAAGGTTCTCTTGTTTCCAAATCTCAAGTGTAAGGTTAGGGATTTGAATAAATTCTATTGTTCTATTTGTCTCTTGTTGTTCTACCTCATGTTTCCCTGCCTGCCTGTGAATTTTAATGCCATCATATATATTTTTTGTGATATCATTGGCATTCTTTCCTAGTACTGTGAACCAGCTCAAGCCTTCAGGTGAGGCTTCAACTGAGTTCACAGTACTAGAAAAGAATGTTGATGGTATCATCAAGAATAACTTATGACAGAGTGAATTTCACATTTAAATCTCACACTGGGGTGCAGCCTTTTTTGGAAGGCATGCCTATACCCCTTTTGAATTCTTGGTTCACAAGTGAGGCTTGAACTGAGTTTGTGGTACTATAAAAGAATTTTGATGGTATCGTGACAAATCACTCATGACAGAGTGATTTTAACCGCCATATCTCACACTGGGGGTGCTGCCTTTTTTAAAAAGCTTCTGAAAAATTCAGGTGGTGAAATACTTTCATACACAAAAAAGTGAGATGACAGAAGAAAGAGATACAACCAGCCAAACTTGAAATATTTGGTCTTCTGAACTTGTGGCATATTGTTGACCCAATAAAAAGGCTGTTGAATATGGATCTGTATATAATCAACCCTAACAGCATGTTTTTAGGTTTGGGTACCCATACCCAATTTGGGGTTCAAGTTTTTTATAAATCATGCAATTACCCTGATTGCAAAGCATGAACCAAACAGATATAAACTAAAACAAGCACTGTTGGTTCTAGTATTGTGAACCATTTCAAACCTCACTTGATCACTCTCACCATTTTATGTCCAGGTGAGACTTAACCTGGTTCACTTTTATCCCGCAAAATCCCAGTTGCTTTGCTAGCTACTTTCAAGGTACAAGGTTTCCTGCCACTTCTAGGCTTCTGAAAATATAACATGTAAGATCAATTCAAGGTACAAGGTTTCCTGCCCCTTCCAGGCTTCCAAAAATATAACATGTAAGATCAATGAACCCTAACCTAGCCCACCTACTAGGGTCTCACACATACCACCACATGTCACCTACATGGCACTGTGGTTGTGAGGACTTAGTCTTGTGATATCCCATTTCCCAGTCTGAATCTG
>NW_006768910.1:20949-23093 GCF_000204055.1 Melampsora larici-populina 98AG31
CGGGAAAGTGTAGAAGAGCACCTCAAACAGTTGATCCCAACATCAAGACAACACCTTGGACCCAAATCCCTCGCACGATCCCAACACTTTTAAAGACATTCGACCTCAATACCACCATACAGAGCAAAATCTGTTGTCCATTCTGCTGTGCTCTGCATCCTGTACTACCAATAGACCAAATCAACATGAATCAACTGTGCAATCATCCTCGATTCACCTCAAAGACATCTAAAGAAAAACGAAAATCTTGTGATCAACCACTTTATGAGACACCCTCTGGTAAACAAATTCAAAAACCATCTAGACTGTTTTTTTATCAGTCTGTCCAGTAATGGCTTGGCAAGATGCTCAAGTTTTCCGCTTTCGAAACGGCCTTGGATGCCTCTCTCAACCGCACCCCACCATCCAATCACCAAATGGATGATATATGGGATGGCAGCCTATGGAAAACCTTCCGAAAGTCAGGCTCAGTCTTCACTGCAAAATCGGGGAACCTTGTTTTTGGACTGTGGTGTGACTGGTTCAATCCAAACGGCAAAGAAGCTAGAGTCAAGACCTCTGTTGGTGTCATGCTTCTCACTTGTTTCAACTTGCCTCCTTCCTTACGTTACAAAAGAGAGAATATCTGCCTTTACGGGATGATGCCAGGTCCCTCAGAACCTTCCACAACAGAAATGAATCACTTCCTCAAGCCTCTGGTTGAAGAGATGAAAGAGTTTTGGCAAGGCATCAGCTTTAGTCACAGGAAACAAAAGACAATTTTCCCGTGGGAAAACCAATTGTATCTGACTCAGTTAACGAGCCAAAATGTATTATTTTGGTGTTATATCTGTGTTATTTGTACATTATGGCTCAGAAACTACATTATGTGTAATCGGTCTTCCCGCGGGAAAATTGTCTCTTGTTTCCTGTGAGTTCCACCTCAAAACATCCTGTAGTCGGCCGAACCATTCATGCAGCCATCTGGCCCATCCACGGGGACGTCCCAGCCATGAAAAAGGTCACCGCCTCCACCGCACACTCTTCCAGACACTTTTGTTCACTCTGTCAAATTACGGACAGAATATATCACTCCCAATTTCCAGCACCTAAATGTCCTCATCGAACCTCAACAGAGGTAAAACTTCAAGCACA
This sequence comes from Melampsora larici-populina 98AG31, assembly GCF_000204055.1. NCBI lineage: Eukaryota > Fungi > Basidiomycota > Pucciniomycetes > Pucciniales > Melampsoraceae > Melampsora > Melampsora laricis-populina. Next base: position 22,084 of record NW_006768910.1, read on the forward strand.
AGCATGGGAACAGGCCACCACTGCCTATGATCAAAATGAACTTACCGGCAGCAATGGAGTAAGATATACTGTCCTTCATGAGCTGCCTTATTGGAAGTCTGTTGAATTCTACACTGTTGATATTGTGCACAACATCTTCCTTGGCCTCTTCAAAGACTTTTCCACAAATTATTTAAAAGTGCCAGTGGCAGGCAAGGCTCTGGAAGCTGAAAAGGACAAAATGGAATTCAGTAAAAGAATGTACAATGTTCAGCTACCTAAGCCACCAACAGCCAGTACTGCAACTCCTGATCCACCAGGCCCTTCAGCTTCAGCTCCTCCGCTCAAACCAGCATCACAACATTCCTACGGAACACGATCAGCAGCATCCAATCTCCACGACCAAGGGTCTTCTTCTCCTGGATCAGATGGTACAATCAAGGGTAAAAAGAAAGCAAGCCGGACCCCATCACCATCACCACCTCCACCCCTACCAATACCTGTGATTGTTCCAGAAATCACATCTTATGAGCTCGATCTGCTCCAGCGATGCATCAAAAACGCCCAAGCCCCCTCTTGGCTTACCAAACCCCAGGGTACCTTTGGTATGGCAAGTGCTGGGACTCCCAAAGCAGCAGAGTGGCATTCTTTATACAAAGTCTACATTGTACTTGCTTGGGTCCCTCACTTTCTTAATGGCGAAGCTGGCACCACTTCAGCCAAGATCCTTGCCATCCTGCTGCAACTCATTCAAATTGGCAACATATGTACTTTGCGCAGTTTTCACCAAGGCGATGGTGAAAAGATTGGTAATTTGGTTCATGGCTATCAAACCGCCCTTGGCGATGGCTGGCCACATATCAAGAAAAAACCTAACTTGCATTTTGCAGAACATATTGGCGAAATCTCAGCAAGGCTTGGGCCACCAGCTTATACTGCTAGCTGGTCTGCTGAGAGGATAATTGGAAAGCTTGGTTCAGACAGCAAAGAACGGACATATCCGTCAGTCTTTTTTGTCCCTCTGTTGATCA
>NW_006768910.1:23308-25897 GCF_000204055.1 Melampsora larici-populina 98AG31
GTTGTTTATGATTCACATGAGGAATATCATGTAATTCAAGTCAAGGACATAATTGGACAGCTAGTTGTCATGAAGAACCCCACTGGTACATTTGATATCCACAACGCAACACTTTCAATTGTTGGCTTAGCAAATATTGTGAGTGGTTGAAGAGACTCAGTGCGTTTCTGTATACTAATTTTTTTCATATTCACTGGTAGGGATTTGTGCAAGATAGCCATGACGAAGATGCAATGGATATGGAGTGAGATAAATGTGTATGTTGAAGTTGTAATATATTCTAGACATGACAACTTTTATGTGGTTATTTTAATTTGAGATAAGCTTTTGTATAAGAAAAAAACATAACCTGAGCCCATGATTGATTTCTTGATATGAGATGAATCCATGTCACTTGTGCTGGATCGTATATCCAGCTGAAGTTACATTGAAGCTTTATTGAATACATAGTGAAGCTTTGTTGCACCCTTTCTGAATCTTTCATGAATCTTTTATGAATCTTTCATGACTCTTTCATGGAGTAAGTGGTAGGCTCTGGCCTGCCAGAGCCCAGTAGATGGGGGCTGTGAGTAAGTCCTTGTTGCTTGATTCTCTCTGTCATCAGACTGGGATTATTTCTGTCTCCTAGCATATATATACAGTTTTGTTGTATCAAAACCCAACCTCCAATAGTCATTGGTTCTTATGCAACAAATTTGATGAAATACTTGAGGACTTGCAAACTCAAATTGGGACCCATGGATGGTAAAGCATAAGTGGATTTAATTTTTATGTTGTTTGATTGCTCCTGGCTGACATTCCTCCTGATCCCAGCTTCTACAAAATTCTCATAAAGCTTGACACCAAGTATTTTAAATCATCAAAATTGTATTCCAATGTGCCCCCAAAAGAAGATATGTTACCCCCAGACTGCACTTGTGGTTTGAAAGCAATGGAGTCTTTGACTACCAAAAAAATTGAGTCTGCTATCACTGACCAGAAGCTTCCCACCGTGGAAGTTTAGCTGTAGTTAATTCACAGCAAGTCGTCCCTGTACATTAGCTACTTCCCTTTTGGGCATCTGTATTTGTTTTTTGGAACAAATCCAATCTTGTATCTTTCAATTGTCTCAACTTGATTATACATTCTTTTGAAGTTGTTCTCTATCAATTTCTTAGATCATGTGCTGTCTGTAAACTAAAAAAAATCAGCATCATAGTGGCCTTCTCAAAATCATGGGTGGAGCAGCCAATGCTGACCCATCTGTCACACACTGCTCATTGATTTCTCACTTGAAGCCAAGGTGAGCTTCTTCACAACACCCTAAGTCAAGCAATACATGTTGCTCACATGATGGGGCCCACATCAATCCCTTGTATGGTCATTCTGACATAGTGGTCACCCTTTGTTATGAGGGGGCCGGTAGAGACACATATCCCTCACATTGGACTTCTATGTAGCCGCATCTCGTGTAAAATTGGCATGCCTTGCTTGAATCTGGGATGTGTTTGCAACTTGCTCGCAGCTGTCACCCTCAAGTAAGATAGAGTAAGATCCAAAGAGCCTTTAGCAATTGGGTGGTGTTCAGCCCTGTTCAGCCACACAAGGAATCATTTAAGAGGTGTTGTATGAAATCAATCATCTTCACAGGCTTCTCATGCCACAAAGAGTCCATGTCCAGTTATATATCATGTTTAGTTCAGGGAGATTGAGTGCATGATAAGGAAAGTGAAAGCGCATAGGAATGACCACAGCATGATCAGTTGATCCGGAATTTTAAATATCTCACCGGTCGATCCGAATTAATCTGATCATGTCCTACTCGACGGATCGGGTATGGTTTATTGTACCCGGATCAGACACCCCGCCTACCACCAGTATCTATCAAGAACTCATCGTCATTCATCAAGTTTCAACTTCAAAGTTAAACTTCACTCGACAGCTCAGCTATTCATCGGAAACATCGTCAAGCTATCCTCATAAATTTTAGCCCCTTGTCTTTTTGATATCACTCCTAACTCCCCAACTATCGCTCTCATTGGAAACTCGAGGAACTCAAAAATACATATTACCAAGAATTCATATTCGTCGATCTTCGTCCTGCAAGATGGCTCAAAATGGAATACAAAACCATATGACAGAACGACTACAAGTGATCGGTGAAGAACAAAGATTCACGTTGGCATTCAGATATCAAATATCATGTTCCTATATCCTATGGTGATCATGAGCTGATTTGCTTAAATTCTCGATCATTAGGACCGACTTGTCGAGCTCGATCGAAAATTGGGGTTTACTCGAAAAGGGTTTCAATTATGACTTGGTAGCAGTATTTGGATCACAATCGAGTGGAAAAAGTGAGTCTGATTTATATACCCCTCTGATCAACCTATCTCATCTTGAAACGGGAATCTGATATTTCTCTGTTGAACGCAAAGGTACCCTGTTGAACCGAGTGTTCGGTACTACTTTCGAGGTCATGGATGAGGCTGATCGGCGTCAAACCACCAAAGGTTTGCCATAAACCTGTAGCTTCCATGGGTCCACATGATCATGCTGTGCGGACGTCTGCTGCAACTGCCGTCTGGTAAGGCTTCTTTGGCTTTTTTT
>NW_006768910.1:37667-38417 GCF_000204055.1 Melampsora larici-populina 98AG31
CGAGAAGTCATGACGGCCGTAGTCTTTAATAATCCTACTTTCACAATCTGTTCTCGTACCTTTGCATCGGCTGCTCGAACAAAGACTACGCCTAGATCAGCTTGAGTGTCGGAGGCAGACCAAGTAACGAGTGTAGCTAGTTCTGTCTGTAATTCTTCCAAATCGTTATTCAACTCATTGTTCATATAATCAGGTGCTGCGACCATGAATTTAGCATGAGTAAGAGCATCAGGAGTGAAATGCCAAGGAGATTGAAGAGGTTCGATAGCAGATGAAGGCCAAGTTGAAGAACGAGGAAGTGCCAAAGTTGAAAAAGTAGGACGTTCCATGAGACGAAATCGAATATGAGTTTGTTCTGAATCAAAGTTTAACCATTTAACAGATTTGAGATCTTTCTTCATCACTGGATCTGTACAAACTGGACATTTTCGACCTTCACCCTTCTTTTCTTCACTCAATTCAAGATAATGAAGTAAACAAGAATAACAAAACACATGTCCACACTTTGTGATTCGTGCTGCTGTAGTGGGTGAAAGACAAATCGGACATGCCAGTTTGGATAAACCAGAAGATTCGTTTTCTTCATGAGTCGAATGATCAGGTCGGGAAACATGAACGATGACTTGAAGAATATCTTAAGAAACGATACAAGAGGTGAGATGTAAGTGTGATGAAGTCAATAGGTTGGATTTGATGGTGAAAGAAAAGACAGACCGGGCCAATGGAATCGGATATCCGGATCGGCAAAAT
>NW_006768910.1:50593-52737 GCF_000204055.1 Melampsora larici-populina 98AG31
TGAGCGAAAGAAAAACCATCAAAGATAATTAGCGGTAGTCAACCAATGAAAGTTTACTTCGTTCAATCCTTTGACCTCCAGAGACCTTGTCTATCGATCTTGACTCCTTGGATTACCTGATGATAATGACGTACTTCGAGGACGGTTCAATCCATCTCTCATCAATCCTAATCGTCCAGAGTTCTACTTCTGAGACCACTCTTAAAACGTAACCCTTACCAAGTTCATCGATCATACTGATTTCAGTGAACATTGGTATCGAGCAACTCTTCGGAAACGATATAGCCTACCGGGACAGAGGGATACGACCTGAAACGGAGACGAGCGGATTGACTCATATACCGAACCCAGGCTGAATGGATCGATTCACCCTGAAAAGGTAGGTAGGACTTGGAACTCTACAGGCTCCATCGACGTGGCTATCACCCCACCATACGAGAACTAAGAGGATGATAGGACAGTGTCAGATGTAGTCGAATCACTCGCGAATGTCACCTTCGAGTGATCAATCCGGTGAGCTTTCTGGGTTGCTCGCTCTTCACTGTATCGTCATTCGTATTGTCGGCTTCCTCTGAGATGGTTCATTCTTTCAGACTAAAATCTAGCAAACAGAGTCAAATACATGCACACATTCAAGGCTATCGAGCTGCCAGTGATGACCTAATATCGGCACTTTGTTGCCGAACAGAGCTCGTGTGATAGTATCGTTTCAACTACATATACCTCACATGAAGAAGAAGAAGCTGATAAAGGCTTCGTGAAAATCAGCCGAGAGAGAGGCAAGCTTGATCCGTTGCTAGAAGTTATCATAATTCAGCGGTCAGACTGTTGGTAAGGATCGCACATTCGAACTTCAATATGAAAACTCCGCTGCTTATCACCCATCTTGTTGACAAAACAAATCCATAGATCGTCAGATCGATGTACTACTAATGCGAGGTGGTGTGGCACTGAGAAAGTTTGTCAAAGCGGCGAATGATTCCTTCCGACTAATTTTATCCCGAGATTCTATGTAGGACCGGTGGCGATGGAATCCTTGATAAAACGTTCACATTCCTCTCACTTTCAAAATTGTGAGAATCTTATAACACCGAAGTGGGAGTAGCCCTTCTGACTCTAATTATCATCTACCTTTTCTCTTTGATCATATCTCGCCGACGTTTTTTTATTCAACACTGACATTATATATATTTCATCCAAAACCTTTCAACTCGTTTGATCTAAGTTTTATGTCACTTTGAACCCTCAATCTTTTCTTCGATAAGCGTCATTTTATATATCAAAACACCAAGCCTTATTTGGATTGAGTTTCTCCGCACACTGAGACTTACAGACAAACACGCAGGTATGCATGATGAGTGTTGACCATTCAGGAATCATCTCTTCCATATGATCCAAGCTGATGCCGTACAAACAGTTCATTGACGTTCTTCAGTCCAAGCATTATTTATTGTTATTTAAACTCGCTTCACCGCCATGGAAACTTTAAAATGCCCCGAACGAAAACTTTATCAAACTCGAGGCTTCTCATTTCGTACTGGGATTTTGATCACTTTGATCATCTTGGACCTATCAACATCACTTCTATGTGAACCAATGCCGCCCGGGGCCCCACTGCCAGGTCAACTACCACAACCTCCTAATCAAAAAAGACGTGAGCTTTTGGACACGAAAATCTTCAAGACGATTTTAAAGAGGTCTAACGTTGATTAGATTTCTTTGAAAAACAATCTCAGCACCCTTGGGTTTCACTTCATCTCAATATTGTCAATGGAACGATTATGGATTGAAACCTCAAGTAGATGTGTTAGAAAGAACTGGGCTCAAAGACCTAGGCTTCAAAACCTTTGTCATAGCTTGTGAATGGAACAAGGGAATGGATCCAGAAGGAAAACTAATCGTGAGTCTAGAGGAAAGCACATTCATCAATATATACTGATTTGTAATTGTCTCCGTTTTTTTCGTATACAAAATATAATAGGTTGATGATAAACAATTTGAAGGTGGACTTACTGGCTTTGGTAGATTCTTACAAGATAAGCAAATGAAATTCGGTCTAAGGATAGATTCAGTGTAGGTAAATCACTTGATGATAAATAAAACAAATAGAGCTCAAATGTTGTATTGATATCAATTGTACTTCC
>NW_006768910.1:52976-53747 GCF_000204055.1 Melampsora larici-populina 98AG31
CAGATCAAAAGTCATACCTAAATATCCATTAAAGTAGAACCATAATTCTGATCACTTTGGTCTTTTCTGTTAGTTGTCTCTTTGTCACAGCGGGGGCGATACAAAACCCAGATCTCTCAAAGGTCACGAATGTGAGCCTCAATTTTATCAAGAGAACTAATGAAGTCATCACTAAATTCTTTTACACCTATACCAAAAAAATAGGATCCATACATTCAAATGAAACAGTCGATTCAAAGATCTCAAAAAGACATCTTTCTTGCGTAAGTCATGATTTTTCGGCCCAAAAAGACAAAAACTCCTTCAAAATCTAATACTGACGATTCAAATGATCAAAAAACTCAATCTCAATGTTCTTCAGTACTGGTCAATGGGGTGTTACAGATGAAACAAGATTAGAAACAGCAGATACTTGGAGAGTCAATAATCCAGCAAAAGAAGATTGGCAAAAAATGTAAGTTGAAAGAGAATTTCACATGATATCGACACAAAAAAGAAGTTCATTGACTTTAACTGATTTAATTTTGACCTTTTCTTATGATCTGCAATCCAGTCGACCAACTATCAATGCAATGGTAGCTTTATCACATAAATCCGATCCAGGTCATTTCAATGATTTAGATGCAATAGATTGGAATCATCGCGATCTAAGTCCGATGGAACAGGCTACACAAGTGATAATTCGGGCTGCCACAAAGTAATTATGCCAATGTCCAAATTCTTTCAACATAGAAGTCTAATGGCCATGTTCTTGTAATAAGATCTCCTTTA
>NW_006768910.1:53847-56262 GCF_000204055.1 Melampsora larici-populina 98AG31
CAGGACAACCCATCAATCCTGGGTTTCTTGAAAAATAAAGCTCTCATAGATATCAATGTAAGTTTCCTCCAATCCTCCTTTCAAAACTCTCCATAGGAACACATAAATTTTTAGATTTTTGAATTTTAATCCTTCCTGATTTCATTTTTTGTGTAAATGTTTATTTAGCAAGATGCACTTGGAAAAAGTATCACTTTTAGACGTCGTTATACCAATGACAACGATGTTTGGGCTGGAGAACTAAGTGACGGAAGCATGGTCGCAAGTAAGTTCCAAATTTCCATGAAGAATTCACAAAACCAAACCCAAAGGGGTGCTTACATGTATTTATACTTACATATATTTATGATATCAATTTAACCAAAACTTACCTTTGACTTCTTCCAATTCTTAAAATCTCCATCAACAGTGTTGATCAACTGGAAAGATGAAGAAAGAGAATTAACATTATCTCTGGCTGATGTTGAGTTGACTTCAGCAAATGGGTTTGATGTGATTTCAGGAAAGGATTTAGGCCCATCCAACACAACGTAAGAGACCAGTTTGAAAACATTTCTTTGAATTTCAGCAAGAACTATGTAATACAAACATTTTTCGTTTTTTGTCAGTTTCTCATCACATGTTGGACGTCATGCAAGTCTCTTAATAAAATTATATAACCCAGTCAAAGCAAAACCAAGAGAATGGGTAAGTATTCCAGTAACACAACAACCAACTTGTCGTCCATTAGGCAAAGCAGTCTTAAGACCAGTCACCGACAAATTGCAAGCCATGACATATTTAGAGCCAGATGGAGTAGGTGCAGTACAATTTGTGAACTTGGAAGGAGGTGATAAAGGTGGTAGACTTTTAGTTGCAATTGATTATATTAACTCTAAATTAGATGATTTCTCTCCAAGTTGGTGTCCAAATTGTCTGATTGCTAAAATCAAAGTCAATGATGCTCCTGAAGTTGAAATTGAATTTCCTATCACTGGATTGGTTAGTAATTCTTGACTCTGTATGAATGAAATCTTTTGAACAAGTTAAGCTAATTTCTCTATTTTATCTCTAGACAAACAATATACCCATGTCATATTTAGTAGAGTTAGATGGTTTTAAAGTAAGTTTCTCCTTCAAATCTTTCTCTCAAAACAGACACATCTAAATTCTCAAAATCTGACATAATTTCTCTTTTTTCATTTAAGCCTGGAAGTGATAATACACTTACATACACCGGTGCACACAAGCAGGCTGCTCCTGATATAACTCAAATATCTTTTTTCTCAGCTTCTGCCCCATCTGGGTATCAGTAGTTTGATTGTATATAGTTTGATGTTTCTCTGCTTATCTTAACCATCTTTCAAGAGCATATACTTTATGACCTGGACATTCATTTTTTTGTTTTGTTTCAATCTTTAAATTTGATTTCCCTACAAATTTATGTTTATTTATTTACAGATAAAAACAAGAAAAATTACATGTCTTCAGCTTCTTAGACAAATATTAATCAGTTTGAGAGTGGATTGCCTAAGAATCTTACTGATGCCACTCATTCATAAGGTATGCCATAGCAGGTGTATTCCAGTCTGAAACAATGGAGAGATTTATCCAAAAGGACTGGATGTCTGTTTGGAAGTCTTGCTATATGCCTATCTAGCAGATGAGTTAATTGAGTTTCCATGATTTGAGTTTTGATTGTGTCTTGAAGCATATTAAGATTCACGGAATGATGTTGTGTGAGAGGATCTGCCTGGCCTATTCTATGATGATTGGTGGCTGTTCCTTGGACAGCTTGGAAGTGACCACACTGGTGTAAGCCAACCATCTCTTTTACCACCATAAACATATCAGTTACCCCACTGTGGACTGCACCATGAATACAGATGCCATCTGATAAGATATGAGCTCACATGCTCTCATGTCTGCTTGTCATACAGAGTTGATGAAACATGCCTGATCCTGGCCAGCTTAGCATGTTGATCCAGAGTTCTATGTAATCACAGAAGAAGGTTGAATCAAGGGATCATGTTGAATTCAAGGGAAGAATGAGTCATCACTGGAGAACGGGTTTTGAACTTCACTGAGATAATTCATGTGTCACAGAATCCTTACTACATTGTTGCTTGAAGAAAACAGATTGAGTGTTTCTCAATTGAAGTGGAAAAAACATTATCAAGAAAATACTTCATGTTGACATTGGTCATGCAGTGATGGATTGAGATTTAAAGGTTGGAGTAAGCATGAACAATGGGGTTCTTAAGTTTTATGATTGATCACAAATCCTGGGGATCTTCAAGCACTCAATTATAAAGAATTAATCAAATTGCACAAGGGCTAAGCTTAACCAAGCCCCTCTTCTAATGTGGGCATGTCCATTCTTGAAGAGGTGCTTAGGGCCAATACCTCAACCTGGCCTGAGACCAGCAAATTTTC